>NC_135717.1:152560194-152854398 GCF_964656455.1 Halichoerus grypus | reverse complement strand
TGACTCCTTGTTTAGTGGGCATTTACCAGCACCAATGGTAAGAAACAAATTTCTCAGCATCTTAATAATATCAGCTAACATATATTGGGCACTTCATATGTGCCCAGCACCATGTGGTAGATGCTGCATATGAATATCTTGTTCAACCTTCTGGCAATCCTAGGAGGTGGCGAGTGCTGTCTCCAGATGACAGGTCAGGGAACTGAGTTGAGAGAGTGAATTTTAAGTAACTTGTCTAAAGCCCCAGTGAGTGCATAATTAAATCTGGCTTTGTCACCAGTCTGTGTGACACCAAGGCCTGTGTAATCATTAGGATCATCAGTGATTCATTTGGGATTGCACATATAAACCTGAGCCACTCTGATATGCTGGGGCCCATTGCTATGGGTATTATGTGACCTGTAGCACATTTTTAGTTCTTCAGATTTCTGCATAGCTACTTGTTTTAACTTCAGGGGCCCTGGGCTTTGTTTTTGTTTTTGTTTTTTTTTAAAGATTCTATTTATTTGACAGAGAGAGAGAGAGAACGAGCAAGGGCTAGGGGCAGAGGGAGAGGGAGAAGCAGACTCCCCGCTGAGCAAGGAGCCTGATGTGGGGCTCGATCCCAAGACCCTGGGATCATAACTTGAGCCGAAGGCAGACGCTTAACCAACTGAGCCACCCAGTGGCGCCCCTTGGAACCCTGGGCTTTGAGTCAGAAGATGTCATGTCTAGATTTTCTATAGGACCTTAGGATTTTTCAGCCACCCACCTTTTCCTTGAGTGTGTGAAAAACACTTGACATAAAAAAATAGGTATTTTCTAGGAAAATTATTAGGCACAGTCTAATCTCTAACTGCTCTTTCTCCCCTACCTCCCAATTGTTCTCCATTCTGCAGCTAGAGCTTCTGTTTATTTCTTGAGCTTGTTTGTGATCTTATAGACACCTTTCTTGTTTGGGTTCTATGTGAAGGAAGTAAATTTATATCATACCTAGACTCAAAGTATTTGTGAGAGTATTAGAGCTTTTAAACAGTTAGATATTTCAGATATACAAAATAAATAAATAAATAAAGTCATATAATAAACACGTGTACTTCGTAACTGGCTTAATAAGTCATATTGTCTGAGATTTGATGAAATATGGTAGCAAGAGTATAATACCTATATGTTGAATAAATGAATGTATTTACCATCTATTTGCATCTTTAGGACGATGCCTGTCTACTTTGTCTTTTGCAGCTCTAGGACAGCATTTAGCAAACATGGTCTCGTAAGGCAGGATCCGTATCTATCCTAATGAAAGTTCACTGCATGTTTAGACCACCCAACAATGGACAAACATGTCTCCAGGGACTTCTGCCCTTCTCTCATTCTGGCTGAGAAAACTTCATTTTTTTCAGCCAAGCCAGCAGCAGCCGCCCCCACCCACACACACGCACACACACACATGCACGCATGATCCTTGTCCCCCGGTGCTTTTGACTGATGTATTCCATATATATAAATTTTATTGTGGTAAAATATACATAACATAAAATTGACCAATTTGACCACTTTAAGTGTCGAGTTCAGTGGCATTAAGTACATTCACATAACTGCACCATCATCACCAACTTCCATGTCCAGATTTTGGTTTGGTCTCTATTTTACAATTAGTTTGGCTTAGTCAACAGCAGTGGCCTTTACCACCCAGAACCCAACACTTTATCAACGGCCTTAGTTGAGGCTAGAATTGAGTGTATATTTGGAGTTCTTGGTGGCTGCTACATGCTGGTGTCCGTGGGAGAAGAGAATTTTACAACAAAACTTCATATTCTTGAGAGAAAGCAAATAATAGGAATTAATAGCTGACACTTAGCTTAAAAGATTTTAGGAGTGAAACCCCATAATTTTCAGTGAGTTTGTTAACCTTGCAAATGATAGAGATCGATGGAGCAAAATGATTTCGATGGAAGAGAAATGTAAGGAACTGTAGAAAAGGTTTATGCTGCTAGGTGATGGGGCGGCACTATCAAATTTTGTACGCTTGGTGTAAGACAAGATATCTTAGCCCCGAAAAGAAATTTAGGATGTATGTCAAGTATGAGAACTGCAAAAAAATGGAAATGACAATTAGACTTGAACTAAAGCATTTCCTGCCTTTGGCGTGGTTCCAGCAGGCTAGCTATTGAGGCCTGATGCTCAGTGTACCATCACATGCCACCATGCTGACCATCCTCATAGAGGAGAATGCCATCTGTCACTTCTTAAGGGCAACTATCTAGTTTTTGGAGCTCAGCTGATGGTCACAAAGCACAGTCCTTTTTAAATAAATGTGCTTTTCATAGGAGTTACGGTCTTTGATTGCAAAAGAAATGTCATTGAAATTTCTCAGAGTTGCAAAACCATGACCCCCATGGCACGAGTGACTAATCACACCCCTGAAAATCATGTCTTTCACAATCACTTTTTTTTTCAGTTGCATTCACTCCACCAAAGCTCTAGGAACAAGAGGCCCAGCGGCCACAGGCATATTAGAACAGCAGTTGGCACGGTTTCTAGAGTTTTTAGCTTAGGAGTGGCAGATTATTTCTGTGTTCTGGATATGGTGGCTGTACAAGTTATTCCAATGGGCACTTCTGAGAGTGAAAGAGGGCACTGCTGATAATTATGTGGGGATAACAGTCATAAGCTGGGACTGTCCTGGGTAAATCATGATGTCCAAACAGACAGGAAAAGCATTTGGTGATGTGTTCAATTACAGCTCACATCTATTTAATGACTGTGCAGCCAATACAGTGGGGACTGTCAATAAGGCATCAAGGTAAGAAATCCACATACACGTTTGTCATTGGTATCGCCCCTCCACCCTCCCACAGAGGAGGATCCCTCCATCAGTATGCTGACCTGCCGAAGGCTGGAGCCAAGGAGTCAGATCTGAGGATCCAGGTCTGTAGGGATTAGATTAGAGAACTCCGAAATCAATGACGGCTATTAAATGGAATTCCACAATCCTGCCTCGCAGCAGGGTGATTCTGCTCCATGTCTCAGCGGTATTACAAATTGCTCTATGCCTTAGACTGTTAGTGACCCCTTCCCAAGCCAAACCCAAGAACTATAAATCCGATGCCGAGGATCAACGGGATCTACCAAACATAGTTTAGGAATTTCAGATGTTCAGAATGAAGGATCCATCCCTGAAATGCGACAACAGAAAATCATGTCGTACTACCAGCATTGATTGCGTGTCTACTGGTGGTAGTGCGCGGTATGGTATTCTGAAGTCAAACTGCCTGCGTTCAAATGCTGCCTCTGCCCTTTACTAGCTGTGTGTCTTTGGGGAAACTACTTAGCTCTCCATGCCTCAGTTTCCGTCATCTGTACGATAAAGTTGATACCTATGGGCTAATGTACCTAAAGGACTTAGTGCCGTGTCGCTGCCATATTGGATACTTGATGAACATCAGTGCTCGCACTGAAGGTGCTGAGCGGGGCTTGGTGCTACACAGAAGAAGAACATGTGTTTCTCATTCTCACCTGAGGCCAGGCCACCTCAGCCAGGCCAGGCCCCCAGTGGAGCTTTGTGCCTCACATCCCTCCCAGAGTTCCACTTTGGTGCCCAAATTCAGTGAGAGCAAATCTCGGGCTTTGCATACCTCATTAGCCCCCCATGCACCTCAGCCGTTCCTAGCTTTCCCTTATTTTTATTAATAGGGTTTATTTATAGAAGTTTTACATTGACAAAAAAAAATGAGCAGATGGTACAGAGATTTACCAGCTGGCACACAGTTTCCCTGTTATTAAAGTCTCACAATAGTGTGGTACATTCGTTACGATGAATGAATGAATATCGATACATTATTATTGACTAAAGTCCATAGTTTTCTCAGATTTTTAGTTTTTACCTAATGTACTTTTCTGCCCGAGGATGCCACTTTACATTTAGTCATCATGTTGTCTCAGGCTCCTGTTGGCCATGACAGTCTTTGAGACTTCCTGTTTTTGATGGCTTTGATGGTTCTGAAGAGTACTGGTTATACACATCATGGGATGCCCCATTATTGGGATTTATCTCATGTTTTTCTCATGATTGAATAGGGTTATAGGCTTTGGGGAGGAAGACCACAGAGGTATAGTGCCATTTTTCATCACATCATATCAAAAGTATGTACTACTAATGTGATTTATGATTATTGATGTTGACCTTGATTACCTGGCTTGGAGTAGAATTTATCAGCTTTCTTCACTATAAAGTCACTCTTTTGTCCCCACTTTCAATAGTGCACTTTTGGGAAGGAAGTCACATTATACAACTCACTCTTCAGGAGTGGGACTCCTCCTCCCTTTTTAAGGGCACAAGAGACATTACCTTTTACTGTATTTATATACATGTATTAGAAGTTGGATATTTTGTGATTGTGAGCAAGGCCTGTCAAGGAAGGAAGTGATTATCTCAGTGGAAGGCTGAGCTCACAGCCTCAGGACAAATTCCCCAGTGGAGAGGACAGGTTTTCTCCCATAGAAGTCAAAGCCATCAAATGAGGTAAAACAATGGGATAAGAGGAAGGCAGAGGAGTGTTAGTGTCTGCTGGGGGAGGGGTGAAAGGGGGAGAACATCCCCCCCAGAACCCCATGAATAGAATACTCCCCTTCTATATGATTTAAAGTCTCTTCTTTAACGGATTTCAGGTCAGTGAAAATTCTCTGAGTTCCAATGTAATTGTTCTGCATTGACTATTTAAGGGGATTAAAAAAAAGCTGTCAGTTTGATTGAGGAGGATTAGAAAAGAAGAACATTTTTAGACATTTTTAAAGAACTCATTTAGCTGCTTCCTAATTAATCAGTCCGTTTAGTGAGAGCAAACTGTTGTATAATTACTGGGGGGAAATTACTCTTAAAGAGAGCCCCCAAACCGTCTCCAGGAAAATGTGATTTCCTCACTGGTGCTCGGAAAGACTGAACCTGCTTAACAGGGATGAACAGTTTTATTAACAGAGTGACTTCCCATCATCTGGTCATTAAGGTTCAATCCTATTTTAGAGCTACTTCTGTAGAGGGAGTGTTAATGAGGACAGAAAAAACCAATCAGACCAATAGGCACTGAATCCAAAATTCTGAGACATCTACCGGACTAGCCATTCTTACTATATTAAGACTTTTCTCCCCACTGAGAGCACTGTACTAGAAGTCCCAGGTAATGTTATAGTATGTCTTGAGATAAAATCTCCCATGCGATAAATACTTAGTTTTATTTAACAAGCAAGCAAGTCAGCATCTGGAAGCAAGTCTGCAGGCAGACCTTTAACTTCCAGGAATTCTGTTGGGGATTTGGTGTTTCTATAGCAACATTTTGTTGTGGCATAAACTAAGTTTGAAGAATGCTGTGGGATTTGCTTCTGTCATGTTGTGTTTCTTTCTTCCCCATACCATGCATTACAGAGAATCGCAAGATTTTACATATTATATATGCGCCTGTTTTAATTGTATTTTCTAACGTTTTTCTCATCCGAAAAATCACCTAACAGAAACTTCAATCTTTCAAATGACTTGGGGAGAAAAAACTGTGTAATGAAATGGCCATCCCCTGTTCGAAGCTGAAAGTTTTTATGCGAGGCGTTTTATTTCTCCAAAGGCAATGTGCTTCCATCATAGGAAAGTTGTCTAAGTTTGAAAGAAAAATGAGAACATCATTAAAACTATTAGTAAGGCTGGAAACAATGCAGTAATTTTTATCCTAATGGTGCTCTATGAGTGGCATGAATGTTCTTGATTATCCAGCCTTTGTTGATGGATGCGGGTCTTTTTAGTCCATTTTAATGACTAAGATTAGTTGGCTTCAAGAAAAGATTTGAGATATGGAAAAAAAAAATTTCCCATCTATAGGTTCCTGAGAACTTTCTCGGTAACCTTGAATGTGAAGTTGCCTGCTGCTTCGTTTTTATAGAAAATTAGTTTTCAGCAGGTGGAACTGGAAATTACTGTCAGGGAAGAATGATTTCCAGTGGAGTCAGAGTTAGTACACATTTGATGTTTTTGCTGTTTACGTATACTTCTTCCCCTTTTTATGAACTTAAGTCATAATCTTTCCATGGTGATGTCACAGTCATTGCACAATAACTAATAAAGATTTGACTCCTAGTCATACAAAGGCAAAAAACTGGACTACTGCCTTGTGGCTTCCCATTTATTGAAGCAAAAATGAAGAAACATAAGATACGTAATTTCAGATGCAGATTTTCCCTCCTTACAAACTCCTTGTTGAAATGGACCTGCTCCTTAGGTATTTAAAATTCTTTTCTTTGGTGTATTAGAGAGGGTTTAACCTTCATTACTAATTAAGTTACAAGCTATTCATTAGGCCAAGTGAAATGTCCAAAGGTCAGAATGACTGTGTCCAGAACCTTATTCACAACTAAATGATGGAATTTGACAAGGATTCTCAACTGGGGAGCAGGAAGGCTAGAGAACGTGTGCTATCCAGGTTTCAATACTTTGAGTGTGATTTCTTTTTAAGTACTACACTTCAGAGCTAATCTAAAACAGCTTTAGTGTACTCCCTAATGTTTCCATTTACGAAAGGAACGGTTTACGTGTGGCTTCATCAAAGAGGCAGGAGGGCGGTTTCATCTTTGGAACATTCTAGGATGGTTCTATCCAATGCCTGAGAACATATTGTGGTGTGACCCTGGGAAAAGAGCAGGTGCCAAGCACTGTCTCTTAACCATGTCTACATATCTGAAATTCTAGTCTTAGAGTATACGGAGAGACGGCACGAGTGTAGGGAAGACAGTACCAACTTTGGGAACAAAAACTCAATTCGTAATCCAGAATCCACACTTACCAGCGGTAGGGACTTTGACCAACCTTAACTTCTCTGTAAATGGGAGATAATGAGATGTGTGGAGCCACTACCCTGGGCCCCTCTTCCCCATATTCGAGCTCTCTCATCTCCCTTGCAAATTGGGGTAGCCAGGTAACCAGTTGTGGCCAATGAGAAGTAAATGGACACCTTCAAGGGGCTGGCTTGTGGGAGAGTTTTGCTTCCTTTTAAAGGGGATAGGTAAGCGTCTGCCTTCGGCTCAGGTCATGATCCCAGGGTCCTGGGATTGAGCCCCGCATCAGGCTCCCTGCTCGGCGGGAAGCCTGCTTCTCCCTCTCCTACTCCCCCTGCTTGTGTTCCCTCTCTCACTGTCTCTCTCTCTGTCAAATAAATAAATAAAATTAAAAAAAAAATAAAGGGGATAGGGTCAAAGGAATTGCTCACTGGTGTCTCCTCTTTTCCTTTTTCTCTCTGAAACCTGGGGCTTCACTAGCCATCTTGCATTTATGAGGAAAGAAGATAAGGATGAAAAGGCAACATGCTGGATACGGCAAAATGGAAAAATAAAGTCTAGGAGTCTTTGATGGCATCATCTGGCCAGAAACACCAACTTCTAGGAGAAAATTAACTGCCTTTGTGGCTGAAGCTGTCATCGGTGAGATATTCTAATTCTTGCATCTGGAAGCATTCCTAACTGCCCACCTCACCAGCATGTTATAATGATTAAATGAGATGATAAAACCCTAGCACAGGACTTGGTTCACAGTAGGCAGAGAATAAGTGTTGGTCCTTTTCTCTACCAATGCCCTCCATATCTCATTAAATACAAAGGCACATTAATACCGTAACTTATTACACAGATCATACTAAGTTATTAGTGTTGTTAGTTGCTTCTCTCTTTAGGTGAGGATATATATAGCACCTTATAGGCTATGGTGAGTTTGTGTTAGAAATGGGGAGCACTGAGGATATTTAAGTGAGGATAACATATGGTGAGACTCACATTTTAGATAAGTCAATCTAGAGCTTTTATAGGATATGTTTAGGGTGGGATGGGGCTAGCAGCAGAAAGAAGGAAGGAAAGTCGTGCAACTTTGTACTAATCTGCCATAGATGATGAGGGTTAAAACTGGGGCAGCAATAGCAGAGATGGAGAAGATGAGATGAACGCAAACTATTTGGAGAGTAAAATGATCAGGATTTGGTGTTTGGATATGGGTAGGAGGAGTAGGGAGGGGTCAAGGATGAATTCTAACTTTTTAGCTTGAACAACTACATGGATAGTGGTACAAATAAATATAGTTATTGTGGAGAAAAAATATAGTTATTGTTGATTTAAAGAAATGTCACCAAGGTCAAGCAGACTGAGCTGGTTAAGTCCATAAGGCAAGTTAGATATCTGATCTTGTAGCTTCTGGGAAATTTGGAAGCCACTGATTTAAAAGTAGTAGGTTAAGTCATGGGAGTAGATGAGATGAACCATAAAGGGAATTTTTAAGTTTAATGTTAATGAGTCTGAACATAAAAGGTGTGGGACAGTGATAAAATTGATATAATAAACTACCAAGAAAGTAATGAAAATGGGTCTACTTATAAGAAATGAGAGACTGCTAAAGAAGAATTTATAGTTGTAATAGTCTTATTTAAGAAGATAAAAACACTTGCAAAAGGGTAGTGCTTTTCTTAAAAAATTAGAAAAATAAACCAAAAATGAATAAAGACAAAGCTGAAATCACTTAATCAGAAAGCAAAATAACAGTAAAAGGAGAACTAAATTCAGGAGCTACTTTTATCAATAAAATAAGTACGTGACTCACAGGTATGATTATAAAAAAGAGTGTGAAAATGTATAAGTTTGGAATGAATAACGAGACATAATCACAGATACAAAATAAATACAATTATAATAAAATGGACATGCAACTCTTTGATAACATATTTGAGAACCTACAATAAAGATTTTCTTATAAATTTTGAGTTCCCAAAAGTGGCCAAAGAAGGAATAGAAAATTTTAATAGATCAATTACCATGAGATGTTTGGATAGATGGTTAAAAATAATCATTTTAAAAGTCACCAGGATCAGATCATTTCAAACCTGAGTTCTAGACAGATTTAAAGAATAGATAATTCCAATAAAAGATTGTAATCCATAAAAATAAAGGTTATAAACTTCCCAATTCACATTATGAAGGTAGCATATTTTAATACCCAAGCCTGAAATTGAACCAAAAAAGATTATCAACTAATCACACTAATGAATACAGATACAAACACTGTACATTTTATTAAGTAGGATTCATTGGACTATCATGAGACTAGTCCATAGTTATCAAGTACAGTCTATTCTAGAAATTTAAGGATAGTTAAATATGGGGAAATTGGTAAATATTACATCAACAAATTAAAGGAGAAAAAGCATTCCATCATATCAATAGATGCTGGAAAGTCTTTGGATAAATTCAGCAACTATTTCTTAAAATACATACACACACACACACATACACACACACACACACACACACATATATATATATATAGTAAAATAGGAACAGAAGGAAACTACTCAGATTATACACAAAGATTATGCATGGAAAATTAGCAGCAAATATAAATCAAAATGGTGAAATGCTATGGTAGACAATACTCTTGTTCTTAATTATTTGTTGCCTTCCATGTAAGAGGATTATTCTCCCTGCCCCACTGACATTGTGGCACCACGGGGCCAGGGTTTGGCCATTTTATTTGCTTTGGCCAATGAAAATGAGAGGAGGTGATGTATGTCACTGTGGAGCTGATGCATGGAGCATGATGATGGATGGATGATACAGGACCACTGTATGAATTGGCCATTGCTATTTTCCCTGTTAGAAAAATGGCAAATGTCAGTGTAAAGCTGGATCCTTAGCCTGAATCCTAGACTAGGAAGACAAAAGGGCAGAGCCACAGCTGGCCCAAAGCCTATCAGTTAGGAAGTAAAAAATAAAATTTTGCTGTTTGTTGTAAGCCACTGAGATTTCGGGATCATTATCACAACATAACATAGCAAAATCTAAATAATATGAAAGTTACGACCAGGAGTAGAATGATGCCAAAAACAAACAAAACAAAAAACAATCAACAAAGAAAACTTAAAATATAGGGCATTGGCTCTCAGGGCCAGGCAGTCATGGCAGGAAATTGTCAGTAGAGGCTGGAAAGATGGTCTGTATGATGTAGTGGCCATTCTCAATATTATTGCCAATGGTGCCTCCAAAGGCAGAGAATGTACCAAATGAGCTTATGAATTTATATGAAAAGTTTGGGAATAACATGCTAGTAGTATGTACTGGTTGCTATTGTCTGAGTGTGATAAATTATTACAGGGAGGAGATAAACTCAGGAAAGAATTGGCTGGCTTGCAAGCATGATTAGAAAATGGAACTGTTCATCATCTCCAACCAGTATAAAATCAAACTGAGAAGGACTCTGAGCAACAAGGGCCAACTGAGATAGCTGTGTGACAAGAAGCAAATCAAGACTAGGGCCATCACGCCTTCTGTGAAAGCTTCTGACCCAGTGAAGGTAGCGCACAGTTGGAAAGGATGGCTCAGCCGAGAATGATTATTTCGTGACTTTCCTACAGGAGTTCATCAGCTCAAATTACTCCAAATAAAGTCAAGAGAAAATTGGGCAACATCTTTGGGAAAGCTGTGTTGCTAAAAGATCCACCAACCTACAGTGGTCACGGGCTGTTCCAGACTTGAAACAATTCCGGGATCTCCAAGCTTCTACAGAGAGCAAGATAAGGAGGAAAAGGTGCTGAGCCCCAAGGGAAGACATAATCTCTAACACCCTTTAAGAATGACCAAGAGACAAATATGAACTGTTGGGACTTCATCAAGATAAAAAGCTTTTGCACATCAAAGGAAACAGTCAACAAAACCAAAAGACAACTGACAGAATGGGAGAAGATATTTGCAAATGACGTATCAGATAAAGGGCTAATATCCAAAATCTATAAAGAACTTATCAAACTCAATACCCAAAGAACAAATAATCCAATCAAGAAATGGACAGAAGACATGAACAGACATTTCTGCAAAGAAGACATCCAAATGGCCAACAGACACATGAAAAAGTACTCAACATCACTCGGCATCAGGGAAATACAAATCAAAGCCACAATGAGATACCATCTCACACCAGTCAGAATGGCTAAAATTAACAAGTCAGGAAATGACAGATGTTGGTGAGGATGCGGAGAAAGGGGAACCCTCCTACACTGTTGGTGGGAATGCAAGCTGGTGCAACCACTTAGGAAAACAGTATGGAGGTTCCTCAAGAAACTGAAAATAGAGCTACCCTATGACCCAGCAATTGCACTACTGGGTATTTACCCCAAAGATACAAAGGTAGTGATCTGAAGGGGCACATGCACCCCAATGTTTATAGCAGCAATGTCCACAATAGCCAAACTATGGAAAGAACCTAGATGTCCATCGACAGATGAATGGATAAAGAAGATGTGGTATATATATACTATGGAATATTATGCAGCCATCAAAAAAAAAAAGAAATTTGCCATTTGCAACAACGTGGATGGAACTAGAGGGTATTATGCTAAGTGAAATAAGTCAGAGAAAGATAATTATCATATGATCTCACTGATATGTGTAATTTGAGAAACAAGACAGAGGATCAAAGGGAAAGGAGGGAAAAATGAAACAAGATGAAACCAGAGAGGGAGACAAACCATAAGAGACTCTTAATCTCAGGAAACAAACTGAGGGTTGCTGGAGTGGTGGGGGATGGGAGGGATGGGGTGGCTGGTGATGGACACTGGGGAGGGTATGTGCTATGGTGAGCGCTGTGAATTGTGTAATACTGATGAATCCCAGACCTTTACCCCTGAAACAAATAATACATTATATGTTAATAAAAAAAAAAATGACCAAGAGAAATAACGGAAATAGAAAGACCTCTGAGAGGACAGAGCCTCTCAAATGGGAAACAACCACCTGGGACGCTACTTGCAGGGAGCAGAGATCAGGACTCATCAAGAAATCCCCCTTTAGCCAGGATTTGAGGTCCTCGTAGCATCTCCTTTGTGGAATTTCAGAACTGCCGGGCATTGGTGATTGCTGTGTACCTTCTGCTCTTCCCCCTCTGTTTTCTACTGTTGTCCATTGGGAGTGCTAGAGGGTATGTTCTTTTTTGTCGTGTTTTGGTGTCAAGATCAAGAGGAGGCACATCCAAATATGATGTAGGGACTTTTATAAAATCTTGAATGATCTCGTCACTCAGAACTGGCTAGGATATTTTAGGAGTTTTCCTTGGGGGGAAAACAGGTGTTTTTTATCTTGTGAATGAAAGAAGAAAATATTTCTGACCCTGGGGGGCAGACTGTGGTAGATTATATTAATAGTTTCAGTTATTTGTGGCCCTCCCTCCACAACATTGACATTAGGCTTGGCCCTGTGACCTGTGGTGGCCTATGAATATGAGTGGAAGCAGTGTATGTCCCTTCTGGGCGGAAGCATTGAGGATCATCTCATGGAATGGCCATTGCTCTTTTTCTTCCCTCACAGAATGGCAGATCCCAGACAGATACTCTACCTTTCGTCTAGATCCAGAAAGAAAGACTTCCGGAGCAGGACTACAACCTATCAGCAGCCAGTCGGTAATGTGAGCTAAAAATAGATTTGTGTTGCTCAAGACCCCAATATTTTTGAGTTACTTTGCTGCAGCAAGCTAACTAGTAACATGTGACTAATAGATTTGTATTCATGTGGTTAAAGCTGTTTCCATTAAAATCGAGAACAAGACGGGAATGCTTACAATCAACCATTATTACTTAATACTGTCTGGAGAGTCTTAGGAATGCAATAAACATAAAATGCACTATATAAATATTGAAAGAGGTGAAATTTTTTGCTGATAATATCATCTCATACCTGTTGTCACCAAGAAACTCTAGTAAAACACAAGTAGAAGTAATATATGTCCACATCCAAATATGATGATGCAGAATTTGATAAACTAAGTGGCTACAAAATAAAGATATAAAATTATTAGCTTTTTCTATATGAGCAGCACGCATATGAAAATGGAAATGAGGAAAATATTCCACTCACGATACTGACAAAAATGAGTTTGGAATGAATTCTACAAGAGAGGAACAGGATTTGTATTTAAAAAATCATACTAGAGGGCAAAAATATGATCTGAACAAATAGAAGTCTATACTATGTCGTTGAAAAGGAATACTCTTTATTATAAAAAAATTTTGTTCTCCTGCAGATAGTATATAAATTCAGTACAACCCCAGTAGAATCCCAATGGTATTTTTAATTGGATAAAATGCTCTTAAGTTGATGAATAAAGAATGGCAGCATTAAAATACTATATTAAAACTACTTAAGAGCCACTATAATAAAAAAAAGTACAGTACAGTAGTGGTATAGTACTGTACCAAAAAATCAGTAAAAATAATAGAGAGCTCAGAATTAGGTATCAGTGTGTGTGTGTGCGTGTGCGCATGTACTGGTGTGTATTTTATTCTGGAGAAATTTAATTAACAGTCTCATCACAATTGGATATACTACTAAAAGAAAATAAACTTGAGGCCTCTCATTTACATCATTTACATTAATTTCAAAAATAAATTCCTCGGGGCGCCTGGGTGGCTCAGTTGGTTAAGCGACTGCCTTCGGCTCAGGTCATGATCCTGGAGTCCCGGGATCGAGTCCCGCATCGGGCTCCCTGCTCGGCGGGGAGTCTGCTTCTCCCTCTGACCCTCCTCCCTCTCATGCTCTCTGTCTCTCATTCTCTCTCTCGCAAATAAATAAAATCTTAAAAAAATAAATAAATAAATAAATAAATTCCTGATGGATTAAAGAGTAGAAATTAAAAATGAATATTAACCATTTTAGAAAAAAGAGTACTTTCAGTACACTTATGAATTGGAGAAATATTAGAGAAATCTTTTAAACTAAGACAGGTAATGTGAGATACATATAACATATGTATATCAAATATATATTGCACATACACACATAAAATGTTAAGGTATTAAAACTTTAAGGTGTTATTTTCAGTGCAAGAGATACAGAGTCAAAGTCACTAGACAAACAAGTTAGGGGAAATATTTTAAATTCAAATGATAGATAAAAAAATTACTATCTATACTATATGAAAAGCTCCCTCACAATTTATAACATAAAGATAATCAACCCAATAGCAAAATGGGTTGGAGATATGAATAAGCAATCGACAGAAGAGCAAGTATGATAACATGTTCAACCTTCCCCCAGTAGGCAGAGAAATGGAAATTAAAATTGCCATGATAATACCCATCAGAGTAGCAAAAATAAAAGTATAATAGCACCTATTATTAGCAGAGATGGGAGCAGGGCAAGGGCATTCTCAGACATCACTAGTGGAAATGGGAAAAGGCAATTCATGATCTCTATTAAAAATTGTAAATGCATATACAATTCAACCCAGCAATCCCACTCCCAGGAATCTATATTATAGAAGTGCTCTAGTACATAAGTGTGTGCGTGTGTGTGTGTGTGTGTGTGTGTGTGTACTCAAGGATGATTACTGCAGCATTATTTCTAATAATAAAAAGCTGGTAGGTAATCAAAAGTTCATTAATAAAAGAATAGCTGAATGAATTATGATAATCCTTACAGTAGACTATTATGCAAGAATTAAAACTTAATGATCTGTATATACTACTTGACCTGGAGAAATTTCCATTACATGAATTGTTAAGATACAGAGAATTGTATATCACCAGTCCCTTTAAAAATGCCTTCTTACACCTTGTGTGTATGTGTGTGTGCATGTATATGTATGTGAAATTATACCTATGTGTACATAATGCATAAAGAGTTACAGGACATGATAGTTGCTGAAATGCTAATGATCATTCTCTCAGAAAGGTGGCTTTCAGGTGACTTCTAGTTTTCTCAATGTAGTGTTTGCTTTTTTTTTTTTTTTTGGCAATGACTATGTTCAATTTCTATCTGGAGGAAAAAGCAATAGACTTTTCTTCATCGTGGGGAGGAAGAAATTGGACAAATGCTTAGAGCTATATAACTAAGTAGGGATACGTCATATGTTATGCACAAACAGTAAAAACCTGTAAAAAATGTAAATGTCCAAGATTAGGATTTGGTTAAATAAATTATCATCTGTCTGTGAAAACACTGCAAAGTAACCATCTAAAATTACACTGACATGTAAAATATTCGTGTTTTATTGTTAATAGAAAGCAAAGCTACGCCATCTGGGAGGAAAATACATTTTATATGTGTATATATGTATACATATCAATATATATTTATAGGCACTCATGATGTATAAACATTTTGAAGGAGATACACCAAAACATATTAATAGGGTTTATCTCTTAGTGCCAGGTTTTTATTTTTTCATCTCTGTTTTCTAATTCTTCCCTTTTTACATCATGTGTGACTTATGTCAACAGAGAAAGGACTGCATTTTCCTTGTCTGCTTCCATTGTCCTTCCCCTCAGTCTGGATTGGTTATTCTTCAATACTGAGAAGGAAGAGGAATTACCCCCAGAAGGGAACACTGTTGGGAGATCTTTCTGGCTCTCAGTTCTAGAATTTTGGGTTGTGCTGGAATTTAGCTTTCATTACAGGAAATAGAAATGCATTCCTTACTTTCATGTGTCCCTTGTTGATAAGCCTTAAAGTCAAACATGAAAAGGTGATGATGACCTTTTTTAGCTCTAATCCTGGCTGCATGCCATTAAGATTCATATTTTCCTTGGTTATTCCTTCCCCCTCTCCCTGCACCACGTTCCATGTGCCTTAATGAGCTGGTGTATTCGTTCCTACAGGGTCTGTTGTTGAGCTAGGTGAGAAAGACAGAATGTCACTTCAAAGTCATAGCTTGTTTTAACCCACTTGACCCGATTCACCCTATCTGACTCCAACAGACTTCTGGCCATTTCAAAAAATGAAACTCAACCTCAAAGGATAAAGGTTGTCACCTCCAAAGAAATCCCAGAGACTGTGCTACAGGCACCAGATGAGCTTATAAGTGAGGAATTCCAGAAATGGCCTTGAGGGAGCATGGGGTCACCGCCCAGCTCAGTTCCTGGGGGCACAGCCTCAGCCTGGAAGCAGCTTGCTCTCTATCCCTTTGGAGCCCAGGGATTTAGCCGACCTTTTCTCCTCCCTGCTGCCAACTCCTGCCTGCCTTTCTCACAGGACCTAAGAAGTAACACACTCATTTCTCAATGTATTCAATAATTAGATTCCTGCACATGCAGGGAAATTTTTAAATGATAAACATCAACTTTCTCTTATAAAGAAAAAGCAAGGAATACCTTCTGGAAGTTTAATTTTTTTTTTCCTGTTTCATATTAATTGAGGGATAAATAGTGAATGGGAGAAAGTTAATTATGTACTAGTGACCAAAAAGTAATCACCAGATAATGGTTAGTTGAATTACATGCAACGTGGGCTTATAAACAGTGGCTACATTTCAAATGCCTCCATTATGGGAGTTCTTGCATGGGATGTCTTTGTCATGCTCAGTGATGTCCGGGTTTGATACCTTCTTTAGTCTTAGGAGGATTTTAGTGGACTATTCTGAATCTGCTAATGTCTGTATTTTATTCACCTTTTGCAAGGTGGGCTGATAACCTCCAATTTTATAGAGTGATAAGATTTCACTGCTTTTTCTTATGGGGCTTCCCTATGCTGTTAACTGATAATTAACAGTAACTGTTTTACCTAAAAGATGAAACTAAGTTGGCAAACACAAGTTCACATGGCCTGAATAGTACAGTCTGACATGGCCTTAGGAGGAGAGGAGGAGATAGCTGATGCCAGGCCCTGCATCCTGATAAGACTAGCTTTATACCATTTGCACTTGGCCTTGTTCTGTGTTCCAGTGAAATTTTGGCAGTCATTTTAATGCCATGTCATTCTGAAACCTGCACGTGCACATTTTAAAACAATGTTAATTTGATCTGGGGGCAGATGAAGACTTAACACCTACCACTGGTCACTTTTAAGTGTAAGTAAGACTAGGCCTATTTTTGCTTAGCTGTGTTACCTGGTTCCAATCTGAGAGATGGTTCTTGGTGTGGGATCCACTCCTGCCCAACCCTTGATTTGAGTGTTAAATCAAGCGGTTCAGACTCAGGCCCCCAGGGGGTTTGAGTTAACATCACTCCTGAGGAGTGTGGCTTCTCCACCTCTTTGTTATTTATACTTCAGTAACGTTTAGGAAAACACGAAAGAGGGCAGCCCCCCAAGGTGACCAGGCGTCCTGTGTGGAGGTCCCAGGCTCTGTGGATTAACAAGTGGTGGCCCAGGCCTGGGGAAGTTTGAGTTTGGATAAATAGGACAACCGAAGGAACGTGGGGAGGTGGTGGGGGCGGAATTAGGTCTAAAGCAAAGAGGCCAAGCCAAGGCGAGGCAGACTCAGCCCCAGGATGAGGGGGCGGGGGGGGGGGGGGGCAGGGAAGTGAGTCTCCTCAAGGCAAAGAGATGCAGAAGGGCGGACTATTTTATAGGGGTCTTATAACGGTTCAGAGTCCCTGTGCTTTTCGAAAGCAGCACTCATATGGAAGCTGGGGGCTCTTGGTTGTTATATATATATATAATATATATAAACCACATTAAACTTACACCAGGTATTTATTCTTTGGCCAATGTCTAATCACTTCTTTAGTCCAATGGCTTTCAAACTTTTGAAGTGAGACCCACGGAGAAAAATACATTTCATATCAGAATGCATTACACCCACCTATCCATTCTTAACTGAAACCGGAATTTCATAAAACAATGCTTATTGGGAGGCCTGGGTGGCTCAGCCGTTAAGCGTCTGCCTTCAGCTCAGGTCATAATCCCAGGATCCTGGTATTGAGCCCCGCATCGGGCTCCCTGCTCAGCGGGAAGCCTGCTTCTCCGTCTCCCACTCCCCCTGCTTGTGTTCCCGCTCTCGCTGTTTCTCTCTATCAAATAAATAGATAGAAATCTTAAAATAAAAAACCACAATGCTTATTACACCTGACCCTCCGACACTTGCCTTGTGTTCACTTCCCTTCCCTCTCTTGCCTTTCTAAAGATGCTGGTTGTGACCCACCAAATTGATCCCATGACTCACTGAGCGATCCGCAGAAAGAAGGCATGTTTTAGCTCGTGCCAGGAGCCCCCGGACTGGTGCCACGGTTCCGTGCAGCGGGAGCACAGAGACCACGCCCACTTCCTCAAGCACCCCCTGCCCCACCTTCCCCTCCCAGGCCCTCCCTGGCCGGTTAGGACCACTCCCTCAGCTTATTCTCCCGGTTCACTTTTACCTCATCCCTCAGTTTTAGGGAGAAGAAAAACGCATTTTCCCAAATATGGAAAACACGTCTCTCCTGGGGCCAAGATGATTTTAGGGATATGCCGGTGAACATACTCTTTTACTAGTTCTAACCTTTTTTCTGACTACCTTCTCTTCATAACAAGTGACGCTGGTTTCCTCTTTATATTATAATTAAAGCTAATAGCTAAATTTTACTGAACTCATCATATGTCAAGCACTATCTCAAGAACTTTACATGAACTTGTTTAATCCCCATTACAATCCTATGAAGCAGTTACTATTAACACCATTTGACAGATGAAAAAACAGGCACAGAGCGGTTAAAAACTTGCCCAAAGTCACACAGCTAGTAAGGGGAGGAACCAGGAGATCGAGCTCATTATAAAAAAGTCCACTCTAGAAACAGCCTGGATTAAAGTCCACTTTCTAGCTGTATGATCTTAGGCGAGTTATTTAACCCAGCTGGGCCTCAGTTTCCTCAGTGAATCTAACATATCACCAATTTACGTGCCACTAAGAAAGAATTAAAAGTATAAATCAAGTCCTGACTTACATGCTTTCTCATCCATTACATGGTGCATCCTGATAACAGAATGTTAAAATAGGAAAGAAAAAATTAACATCTTAGAATCAGTGAAATGTACGAACACTACCTACCTCACAGGGCTGACACGAAGAAGAAATGAATCAAATGTTTACTCTGGTTCCTGGCACGTAGGCAGTCCTTCCTAAGTATTAGTCTGGTTGGTAAAGTGATTGTGCCTGCTTGCTCCATGAAGGAGCCGAGGCTCAGAGAGACAGAACTAGTTTCCAGTTTGCCCAAGGAGATGAGAGGCGCGGGGATGTAGAGGAGGTCCCAAACTGCCCTGGGGCTCTGGTTGCAGCTCCCCGGGGTGGGGAGAGGCCCAGCCTCCGTGCGACGCCCGACCACTGCACTTTTCACTCTGCTTTTGGTGCTTTCCCCAAGAACTCCTGGGACCATTGGCTTCAGGGTCTCCCAGATGGACTTTGCCTTTCCTCTTTCAAGAGTGCTGAAGGTCATAGCAAAGTACTACGTTCCCTCACGTTCCCAGGAGGGTGTCTAGACTCTGCTCAAGGCGAATTACTAAATGCATAAAATGTCCATTCCACTTAACAACCTTATTTCCGCTTTTCACAGACCCTCAGATGTGGCCAGAAATAGTCCAAACCCTATAATCTTTCATAGAGCTGAGATAAGTTAAGTGGGTAGTGTTTCTCCATAATTCCTCTTCCAAGCACTTAACACTGACATATGTCCCTCCCCCCCTTTTGCTCGCAGAATAGATCTTTGAAAAAATGTCACTTGTCTGTGAAGAAGGAAAAAAAATCACTAAAATATGGATTTCCCCTCCCACCTCCATATGTAAGTTCTTGGAGCCCCTGTCAACGCTCTCTTGGACGGATGCTTCTCCAATAAACACACACACCCCTCCTTGCCTACACACACACACACACACACACACACACACATCCTCAACGCGGGCACATGCATGAATCCTTCACGTGAACATTTTAGTCCCACGGATTCTCCAACTTGCATTTTCAATATTTTTGCTCTATCGTCTCAGGTTTGAGGTAATCATTTTACATTTGTTTCATGGGCACCAGACCTGTTAATGGGTTCTTGGGGAAGCAGGACAGAAGGGGTTAATTTGATAATAGCTAGAAGACAGAACCACAAGACCCCTGCTTACTTTTGGGGTCCTTGGCAGGCTGCCTTAGAAGGCACACTATCCTCTTAGAAGGCAGGTGCTGCATGTGGGAAGCGCTGACTTCCACACCTAAGGACAAATCTTTCTTGTAGAAAGAGCATGAGGTCTTGGGTGATGCCTTAGAGCAGACATCCTCATATTGGAACAAAGGTTAAAGCTGACACTATTAATTATAGCCTTTCCAGATAATTATTTTCTCTTTTACCCTGTTGGGACTGCTTATGTTCTCAGAGAAAAGCTTCCTGTGATGAGCTCTTCTTCCTTGTCATCCTCCTTTGTCTTCAGGGAAAGCACAAAGGCGAGATGGTGCAGCCCAATCATGCATGTACTTTTTCCTGCCTTGTCATCGTGACAGCATATCTCGGGGCACTTTGAGAGCTGAGAAGAGGAAAGAATGAGAACAGGCAGATGGGAAGGTGGATGTTGAGTGTCCCCTGTGTCTCCTTGGGAGGTCTGAATTTTCATGCTTTGACCCACGACCCTAGCTGGGGGTTCTCTATTCCTTCTCTCTCAGTCTGTCCCCTTCCTGGGTTGCCTGGTGCAGTTGGCTACCCATTGTTGTGAACTGATGCTCACAGGTCCAAAGGGAGCCTGAGGAAGGGACACACTCTTTCCTTAGCTATTTCCTTCAAACTGCAAGACAGGACCTCCACCAACCAGGTCAAGTGGCTTTTAGGGTCTTGGCTTGAGTCCTGGGTTCTGTGTAGCTAAGGCTACCTTGCTCCCCAACACCAGGAACCATTAGGCTTCTCCATTTTTTTGGAGGAGAGGTCCAATGCCCTCTCCCCAGCCCAGAAAATTTTTTCAAGGAAAGAGAATATTTAGTTGCTTTACAGATCCAAATCTAAGTGTCCCCCCCAAAGGCAGTTAAACCCAAAGGTCAACTTTTAGTCTCTAACCACAAAGGTGTCAATTTAATAGAATGTTTTCCAGCTTCAAAATTCCAAAGATCCAATCTACCCTAGAAACCCTCATTTCATATATATTTTGCAGTAACTGAATACAAGTTTAAAACTTGTATTTTTTAACTTACTATATTATGCATATATCTTCTCATTATTTAATATTTTTCTACTCTGTGATTTCTGTAGACCATCTAAAGTTTCATTGTGTGGTATATCAGCCAGAATAGGCTGGGTTAAGCTGCAGTAATAAACACTCCCCGCATCTCAGTGACTTAAAACCATGATTTTTTATTTCTTGCTCCACTCTATGTGTCAGCTAGGAGCTCTGTTCCACCTTGTGCTCACAACAGGATCCGGGCAAAAGGAAAAATGACCATAGAAAATTACCCACTTGTCCTTAAAGTTTCTGCTTGGAAGTGACATGTTACTTGCTTTTACATTTTCTTAGTGCTTTAGCTAGCACTAGCTAGCTTTAGCTAGTCATATGGCCCCCCTAACATAAAGTGAGCAAAGAGATGATATCCTACCATGTGTCCAAAAAGTGAATTGGAAACACTGCAGATAGCACCAATGATTACCATACATGGATGTAGTGTTAATAACCAATACCCTATATTTTGGATACTTGTTTTTTTCCAAATTTTGTAAAA
This sequence comes from Halichoerus grypus, assembly GCF_964656455.1. Classification (NCBI taxonomy): domain Eukaryota; kingdom Metazoa; phylum Chordata; class Mammalia; order Carnivora; family Phocidae; genus Halichoerus; species Halichoerus grypus. The sequence goes on along the minus strand of NC_135717.1, from coordinate 152,832,986 downwards.
GTTGAATGACTTTTTAGATGCATATTTCTTAAAGATGTCCAAAGACTCCCAGTGAATTTCAGGTGGAAATGTAGGTAAACATAGTCATTTATACTGACTTGGTGCAAATCTTAGACAAATTACAAGCCCCAAGCAATGACGTGGGTTTGCATCTTGGCCTCCAGCATTGCTCTAGATAGCAACAATTCAAAGTAAAGCAGGCAATAAAAGAGTCATAATATTCAAGTCTGCTTCCTTGATTGCCTAAGAATTGTTTCTCTATTGTCTTTTTAAAGTTAATGATGAATCGTCTACCCCTTTGTATAGAAGATCTCCAGTGTCATCAGATCCAGCTAAACCATCACCAGTTTGCAAATTATCCATCAGCCATTGCCCCTCCTGAATCTATGCAATGCTTTGGATGCCCAAGGGAGCATGTGTGGCTTCCGGTGCTATTTTCCAGTCTTTTCCAGATGAACCCACGTGGAAACTTGCTCAGACACCCAGGTACATATTACCTCCAGCTGTGGGCGAGCCCATCTACAATCTCATCATACTCTCCATAGCCAGTGACATTAAACTTAATGAAACCACTAATGGGCTAATGGGCTAATCTCCAGCGTTAACTTGAGGAGCTGGCTGCTATCCAAGGTAAATCAAAATACCTAGGGAGGTAATAATACAAAACATCATGGCAAAATCACATGCAAGGACAGCTGTTGTGCAGAACCAGTTTTGCAACCAGTGTTTGTGTAGATACTGGCCGGACAGGCTCAGTCGGTGGCTGTTCTCGCTCAGTTATCTTGTCATAACTGCCAGATGAAACATAACGCAGCACTACGTTGCATGTTTTGTGAAAAGTGCAGATCACACTCAAACTGTTGCTGTCCTCATTGAAATATCCATCCTACCATTCTATGCATTCAAGTGTACCTTCAGTTGCTTTTGTTGTATTTTTGTATCATTTAAGGCCACTTTACCCAAATGGCATTCCATGGGTACTTATGTGTATAAGTGAGAGGAGGTGGGGGAAAGAAAGAAGATTTTCAAGTACGTTTCAGAAATACCTGATAAAACAAAGATAAATGGGCTTCTTTACTGTAAGACTTCACAGTGCCTTTAATATGCCTAATGTGATTGTAAACCTTCTTCGAGAGGTACCTAATGTTTATCAACATAAATAACCACCATACATTAAAAAAAAACACCACCACCAAAATATCATTACCATAGAAGGAAATCTTCTGCTTCTTTCCTGACCTGCACACTCTATGCAAACTTCTCTCCGTTAATGTGATATTCACCTCATGGTCCTTCCTAGACCAACCCATCTGTCCAGAGGGTGGAAGACCCAGAGTACCCGAAACGGATGATGGCATTAGATGGGGCTGTGCCTTTCTTAATTTAAATTTGGATTAAATTTAAATTTAATTCAAATTTTAAATGATGGAAAGAAAGGGAGAGAAGAAGAAAAGAGAAGATTCTATAAGGGTAGAGGGTGCCCAGAATAGTTTGTGGGGGGAGTTGAATATAAGAAATGTGGAAAGTAGAGTCTTAGGGAAACCTCGAGATGCATGGCAAAAAATAATTTTAGAAGGAGAAGAAGGAGGAAAAGAAATATTTAAGAAATGATGTTGTGAATCATGAACTGGATCTCTTTTAGCATTCTTTGAGACATGCAAGAAAGGGAAAGATAGTGATCACACCTGGTTATTGGACTGTGTTTCTTTGAATGTTCACCAGTTGAGACCGGCTCCCTGAACCCCGGGATTTTTTTCAGGTTATAACACAGCATCTGATGGGCGCCTGGGTGGCTCAGTCGTTAAGCGTCTGCCTTCGGCTCAGGTCATGATCCCAGGGTCCTGGGATCGATCCCTGCATCGGGCTCCCTGCTCGGCAGGAAGCCTGCTTCTCCCTCTCCCACTCCCCCTGCTTGTGTTCCCTCTCTCGCTGTGTCTCTCTCTGTCAAATAAATAAATAAAATCTTAAAACAAACAAACAAACAACAACAAAAAAACCCCACAACATCTCCACACCAGTATTCCACAAAATATCTTTAAAGAATTGCTGAGTAACATTGCTTTTCAAGCCTACACAACCAGGACTAGTGATAGGGAATTAAACAGAATATTTCTTGCTTTTGGCCCAAGGGCCTTTGAAGATTCATAGAACAAGGATTAGAAACAATGGCATATTTTTTATTGTAAAGATTGAAACAAAACTAAGAATGAATTTTTGAGCTTGAGACAAGGTTACATCTTAGAAATTAATCTCATAAAAGAAAATATCAGAGCAATACTTTCCCACCTAATTTTAATTGTTGCTTTGATTAAAACACAAATTTGTCGGCTCATATAAAACCTTTAATAACTCCACTTGGAATTTACATTAAGCCTAAGCCATCTGTTTGGCTAACTAAGGAGATTAGTTGTGTTAACACATCATACTATCTCATCAGACTGTTAGGATTCATGAATTAATATATGTGAAACACTTAGAACAGAGCCTATCATGTAGTTAGGGCTCCATATATTTAGTTGTCATTTTTATTACCAAAAGTCATCACTTTAAAACTTTTTTTTCTTGCATTTTTTGCAACATCTCTGATGTTGGGAATGGGTGCCATAAGTGATTGGTAGCTTTTTTTTTCTTCCTTAGTGGTACATAAGAGTGTTTCTGAGAATTGATGGTACCTTTGATTGAATAAAATATATTATTATTATTTCCCTTTCTCCATTATTTTTGGATACTTTGCTGTGTTTTTCTCTTCCACGGGGTTTGTCTTTCTTTTCACATCTTGATAGTCAAACACATATCTCATGTATTGTAAGAAAACAAAGTACCACCAGCCCCCACCCCCACCCCTACAAGATTTGTCAGGGTGAAAGATATTTGTGAATAAGCAAGGTTTCAGGTGATGTATTGCCCATTTATTATACTTGCAGAAATATTTGATAAAGGATTTGAAATAAACAACAAGTTAATCGGAAGAGAAACTTTAAGGCATGGCTGATACAGAAGAGAAGATTTGGTGTAATGAGCCTTGTAAAATACATAGACATTTTATTAACCAACACCCAAGTCATCAGTTTGCTGGGTTTACTAATAATCTCCATTCCCTTGAATATCTGTTGTAGAAACTTTGGGTACCTGGATCTGTATCAGTTAGGGGTCTTTGGTTACAAGCAGCAGAAACCAACTCTTGCCAACCTAAACAAAAAGGGAGATTTGGGGAAGGATATGGAATAGCAGAAAGAATAGACTCAGAGAACCAAATTCAGAATAGCCGGAGAATCACGCTTGGCACCAGAGCAACCTTAGAGATCTTACGGTGTCAAGAACACACGGCTTTCTTTCCTGGCAGCTACTGCTGGACAAATTTAGTCTACTGATCTACCGTTTTTCCAGCTGTTTGTCATCCTGGCCCAAATCAAAAGTGTGGGGAAGGAGCCCATGAATGGCATGGGTCATGTGCCCATTCCTTAGTTGAGAGAGAGCAGGACACCTTGACTATAGTCTTACCAAGCTGTCTCCAATGGGAAGGAATGAATTTTCAAGGAATCAGGTACTATCATCAGGGGAATATGTAATAGGTGCTGGCCTGCCAAAACCCAACAAAATCCACTACCATTTTTTTAAAGATGTATTTATTTATTTCAGAGAGAGAGAGAGAGAGCAGGAGATGGGGCAAAGGGAGAGGGAGAGAGAGAAAGACTCCTCACGCAGACTCCCTACTGAGTGTGAAGCCCGAGTGGGGCTCAATCCCAGGACCCTGAGATCATGAGCTGAGCCGAAATCAAGAGCTGGCTGCTTAAACTGATAGAGCCACACAGGTGTCCCTATCACTATCAGTTTGAATGACAACAACCAGAAGTTGGTCACTCTAGCATGCTAAATTCCACAATCAGTATGAAAATCCATTGCAAACTGGAAAGAACCATAAGTGTCCCTTATAGTCCTTATATTCCAGAGGACCCTGTAGCACTGTAAGTAAAGGAGGACTGGAGGGTAGCATGGCGGGGCAAATACCATCCAGCCCAACCTACTGTCAACGTTCATACCCCACATGGAGCACCATATGGGTGAAATTGCAGGCCACAAGGAAAAGCACTTCCCAAGGGCACCTCCAGATTCCTCCTTGTCCTCGACACACTTACCCAGCTAGGAGTGCTATGTGAACATACAGGTCAACTCATTAGCTCATGTTCAAACTACTCAAATTTGTCTTAATGCACAAGATTAATTATAGCTAGTGGCTTGACTTCTACATCAGATGAGTCATCATGGACATGCAAACAATCTTCACTATCCCCAGGGTTGCATGAGTCAACTTGCTCTCATTAATGGAGGTGAATGCTAGCTGGCCTTGTTTTCATCACCTGGCTCTTTGGTGTTCTATTTGGCTCCCAGGGGCCACTTTTTCCTTCTTGACTCACCTTTATCTCCTTGCCTCTGCTTTTGCAGTCCTACTGATTACACAAACAAATGCCTACTCAGGGGGGCACATGTTCCTGCCATGGAGGAAAACAAAGCAAAGCAGAATTGCCGAGCCTGTCACCTGCTTTCTTGGCAGGAACCAGACATTCATTTTTGCAAAGGCAGCTGCAGTGAGGAGCCCGTCCCTCAGGCTTGGCAGGAGCAGAGGGGCAACAAAGGCTTCATGGGGATCTAATGTGCCGAAGTCCCTGGGGTGGAGTCCTTCTTGTTTCCATCTGGCACTTTTTTCAAGGTCTGCTTTATTACTAGAGCATGTATTGAGAGCTACCTTTGCCACTCTGGCTTAAATACAATACTAAAGACGGCTAGAGAGATACCAATAATTTAGAAGTTGCCAAGTCAATATTTTTGTGTAAAACGGGGAAAGGAGACCGAGAGAAACTGTAGATAGTTCTCATTCAACATAGCGTTTCAACAGAGGATCGGACAGCGTTATTTTGATTTATGTTTTTGCTTATTTATGCATTAATGCAGATTACATGCATGGTTCTGTTAATGGCTGGTCATGCACAGAGGCAGGTCTGATAATTCGAAGAAGCATTTCCACAAGCTTACTTCTGAATCATGTGTCCCAATTTGCACCCTGCAACCCGACTTGCTTTCTATCCTCTGGCTTCTGAGCTCTGGCTCTTCCATTCGTGACCTTGCCTTGCTCCTTAGATCTCACACCTGGCACCAGTTTTTTAATTACAGCCTTCTACTGCCTTGTTTTTTTTCTGCTACCTTTTCTGGTGAGAGTTAGATTTTCGTTCTGGCCTCACTTCCGTCATCCATCAGCTCAGCCTTCAGCACCTTTAACATCCCCTCTCTGACCTGAGAATGCCTATAACCAGTATCTGCCTCAACTCCATAAGCAGAACCCAGGCATTTAATGAAAAAACAAAAACAGAATGAGGAACTTCTGGTCTCTTTGAGGAAATCGGGTTTACATATATTGGACAGCAAGATTTTAGCGCACACAATAAATATTCAGAGATGGAGGACACTGAAAGCCCAACCTTGGAAATAATTTTGTAGGCTAGGGGTGATAAATAAGATTTATCTCTCGTGTACGTTCCAATCAACTGGTAGCACCCACTGTGGAAAAGAATTCTACAGCTTCATCTAGGTTGAGCAGAACCGAGCATCTTGATTAGTGAGGTTGGCCTTGAACAAGGCAACACACATTTGCTATCCCTGCTGTGATAAATGACCTGCCATTTAAAAATTTTAAAGTAGAAGAGTTTTTAAAAAATGAAATCAGTGTTTTAAGGAGATTAATTTGGCTCTGTATAGAATGGATTAGAGGAAGATAGGGTGTTTTCAGAGAAACAAGTTAAAGGACTCTTGTAGTTTGGTCAAGAATTGACAAAATGGCAAAACATAGCTCCCCCAAAGGGACGAACAAATGCCATAAACTGGTGGACCACCGTCCTCTGGGAGGGAGGGGGGCTGAGCCAGGGTCATGGGGAATTGGCTGGATGTGGGCAGAAGGTCACAGTGGCAGAATCAGTGATTTCTTATCCCCTCCTGGGGAGGGACCAACAGGTTGGAATTGTTCCAATAGGCATCTGTATGGAGGGCAAAGGAAAACTATGTCCCGTGCCATTTGTCAATGGAGAGGGTTTGCCTATAACCTTTCCTGACCAGCAGTCAGCAGATGAGAGGTTATCAGTTTGGACCTCTGGATGGGGCTGATGAGAAGAAAACGAAGGACTGGTGAGAGTCTGTATTTGGATGAATATAGAATAGAAATAGAAAATAGAAAAATGGATAAAAAATATTTTAAGACGTAAAATAGAATTGATTAAAATATAAAATGAATGGCACTTTGTGAGTGGCAGTGAAGGAAATAGAAAAAGTAGAAGTGACTCCCTAGTTTCCAATCTGAGAGAATGGAGGGGTCCTTAAGGGCTATAGAAAGGAAGCTGTGTTGGAGTATGGTAGAGACTGCTCAATCCGCCCCAGTGTCTGTCTGCTCTTCTCCTACAGAGCTAGAGCTGCACATCTTCAGCTGGGTATGTTACAGCTATTGGAAAAACTACATTTTCAAGCCCCCTTTGCTGCTGGATGCCCAAGTCTACAAGTCCTTGCCAGTGGGATATAAATAGAAATGACATCTGTTTAGTTCAGGGTTGTACTTTTAAAAAGAAGCAATGTATCTCCCTCCTCCTCTTTTTCTCCTTCCTGCTGCCTAGATGGCATCTGAGTTGATGCGATGAGCCATCTGAACCAAATGGGCCAGGGCATCTCTCCAGAGATGAAACAGTAGCATGATGGAAGGATCCGGGTCCTAGATGCTGCCACATGAGCCCAGGACTGCTAACACTTGGGCTGTTACAGGGGTGTGGGGCTGGGGGGAGATCTATCTTTTCTAATTTGCTATGATTTGGGGTCTTTGTAACGATATCTGCACCAATAAACTAAGTTCTAATAGGAGTGACTTCCGTAAGGAATGTATTAAAAAGCACTTGCCAGATAATCAGGCATTTTGCAATGAGATGACCGAACTGCTCGGTGTCATCTTCCCAAAGATCAGAAAAATAGAGGAGATGCCAGCAAACTAAAGACAACCAAAGATCAGAAAAATAGAGGAGAGCCAGCAAACTAGAGACAACCAAAGGTAGGGAACAATGTTTTTTAAAAGAGGAAGCAGGTGGGTTTTGCAATGAGAGCCTAGTGAGCGTGGAGCTGATCCAGGCCAGGTTCTAGAACAGGAGGATCCATGCCCATTTGGAACAGGAGAAGATGAACCACAAGAACCAACAAAAGCTCATGAAGGACAAATATCAATTCCTGTCAATGCTTTACATGAATCACCTCACTTGACCCTCACGATAATCTTATCAACTATTTACTATTATTATTTCTACTTTACGGATGAGGAAACAGAAGCCCAGAGGGTCTGAATTACTTGCCCAAGGTCACTGGCTATGAGTAGTGAAGCCAAGAGCCAAATCCAGGCTGTCTGATGCTAGACCCTGAGCTCTGCGGACACCAGACGGCTCCTTACGGTGGGCACGGGCGTCTCCCTATTGGAGCACAGAGCCCAGCAGGAGAGACTCCTGGTCATGTGAACACAGACAGACACTGTAGGGGAAATTACAAGGTGCTGTGGACACACAGCAGGGCCAAGGGAAGTCTGCTAAGAAGAAGTGATGTACATGTGACATTTCCCGAAAAGAGCTGATTGAGCCAGAAGCACAGTGTTCTCCAGACCGAAGACACAGCAGACAGCCGTGTGATAGAGGAGAGAGCCTGGCTTCTTGTATAAATGCAAATGTTCTAGTACGACTGCAGGAGAGAGGGTAGCCTGAGAAATAAGGCTGGCAAGGAGATGAGCCATAGTATAAAGGCCTTGTATATGCATACAGACAGTTTGGACTTTTGCATGAAAGTAGTGAGAGCCATTGAAGGATTTTTTTTTTTTTAAGAGAGGGAGAGAGGTGGGGGAGGGGCAGGGAGAGAGGGAGAGAGAGAATCTTAAGCAGGTCCATGCACTGCGTAGAGCCCAACATGGGACTTGATCTCACAATCCCGAGATCATGACCTGAGCTGAAATCAAGAGTTGGACGCTCAACTGACTGAGCCACCCAGGCGCCCTGAGCCATTGAAGGATTTTAAGCAGGAAATGATATGATCAGATTTACGCATTAGAGAGAGCATTCCATTTGTTATGTAGAAAATGGATGTAGCAGCCCCCTTCCTCCTTCCTAACGGAACTCTCAGCTTGTTCTGAGTGCTCATGTACATCAGGGGGTTCCCCTGGGAGGTTTCGAGAAAGGTTTCCTCATGCCTGACTGAAGCACAAGAGAAGAGATAGCTTTTTCTATCTCGGGACATTTTGGGGACTAGCTATGACACCAGAAATGGATCCGGTTATCAACTTACTAGGCAGAGGATGAAGCTACCACATGGGGGAGTTTGAGGCTAAGAGATGCAGAGGGAAGTGGCAGCAGAGCACTTTAATTTGCCAGGTTGGGGCTCCCTTTGCCATTGCTGTTCCGGAGAAGCCTACAGAGAAGGCTTGCGGCCGCCACACAAAAGCTCACTGCTGTCTGTTGGCTGGAGATGGCTCTCTTGCCCTTCCAGATCCACTCTCCATCTTTTTCCTCCTGGCTGCAGGGTGCATGAAGCTGATTTCTAGTGGCTGCATCAACAGGCTTACCCTCCCTGCAGCTGTCCTCCACTGAGTTGGGACAGTGGGAGCACCAGCAAGCGATCAGAGGGAGGACAGTGAGGCAAGAGTATTGCTTCCTTTAGCTCCTCTGGTTGGCGGCTCTGCAGAGGGCGGCCTCCCTTGGGCAGTTTCCAGCTCCGAGAAGGCAGACCTCTCACCAAAGTGTCCTCGTTCTCTGAGATCTAGTAACTGCTCCCCTTCTTCCTCCTTCGGGCCTAAGATGGGGAATAGTGCGTCACTAGCCCTGAGCAACTTTACATTCCCCCCCCTTGTAGTTTCTCTATACCCTTTGGAAATAAATCCTTTGTTAAACTCTATTCAGAGTATCCCGGTGTCATCACTTTCCTACCAGGATCCTGACTGTGTCCATTCCACACTGTATTCATCCACGGCACTGGGGAAACAGATGGCAAGACAAAACTCTTAGGTGTAAGGAGCATGATGAAAATCTGACCCCGAGTGAAGAAGGGGAAAGAAGTTTGGAAGGAAGCATGCTAGGCAGCCATGCAATCTAAAGAAGGTTTGGTAAGGCTGCTGGGGAGTTCTCAAGCCGAAGTCAGCCCTCAGAGGAGTCCCCTGTCTCCCAGGAAGGGGCCTGCCTCAGTGTTCCCACTGTGCTTAGTCACTGGCGGGGAGCAGCCCACGGGAACTGTGGTCTCTGTGTAAATACCACATGGATTTGAGAGCAAAGCTGCCTCCCTGTGGTTGGAGGTCTGTGAGGCACATTCTTGCGGCCATCACACTCATCCTGTGAACATTTTTAGCACCCACCTTAAGGCTTATGTGTTCCTCCCACTGTCCATGACCAAGACTCTATTTTTACCTTGCTGTATCTATTTCCCCCTCCAAAAGGGTGTGTTAAAGTTCAAGACGTGCTTTCTTAGCCAAATAGCGATGCCAGGGTTACCCCACCATGAAGAGGCTGTCTGGCTGTCTCCCAAATGGCCTTAGAGGGTGTCATTTATTACCCTACAAACTTATAATCATCAGCAGACAGATAATGAGTCTGGTAAACTCAAAACTTGATTTTGTCAGCACATCATACAGTTAATCTTCCAGGGCAGGCTCATGCTAATCCTGTTCAAGAGGCTGACATAAAACATCAAAATGCCAAGTTATTCACTTTTCACAAGTCACCTTTTAGAAGGACCAAGACTATCTGAAGTCTCTAGGATCAATAGATCACTTCCCTACAAAAGCTAGATAATCATCGAGAGATTGCTTGTTGAATGTGACACCAGCTCAGGGGGAATTAAATAAGCCAAATGTTTACAGCAGCCGGGCAAGCTAGCCTGGTGCATCATTCACTTCCCACAGGGATGGTGTTACAAATAGGATGTGAAGACTCAAAACACAATGGCTAGATACAACTACCATTAGAAATATTACTGCATGCTCAAAATCATTGGCTAAGGCTCCTTCTCCACAGGATAGGGTTTGAACACCACTAAAATTTATCTCTATATCTTTTGTCTCTGTCTCCATGCTTGACCATCACAACCACCGCTTCCCTTTGCACCAGCCCAGTTCCAGCTCCGAGCCATCCCAACAGCCTTGGAAACCTTTGTGTCTTTTTCCATTGACTTTTTACATGTAACTCAAAATATATTGGTGTTAGAGTTCAGCACTCAGAAGGTAGTCCCATTTCTCCCATTTCCAAATGTTGGGAAGCCCATAGTCAAATTTTAACAAAGCTTCTTTCTCCTGTTAGGGCCCTGAGCTAGAAAAAGGACCCTCAGGTATATTCCTTGGTCCATTTGGTTTTCATCTCTGGCAGAAGGCACCCTCCAACTGTTTCCTTGCCCTGCTAATGGAGTCCCAGTGGTTCCTTTTTTCCAGGGATGTGGCTGGGAAGAACCATCGGGAAACCCTTCCCCTCTCTGATTCGTACCTGTTTGAAGGGGTAATGTAGTTGGCCACATCCAACAACATAGCCCAGTGATTTCTGCAACCCAACTCCTGCCTTTTAGGAGCCTGCCCAGCCCTCCTGGCAAGGAAAAATCCCTTCCCCCAACTTGGAAGATGGTCCCAGCCATGATGTCATCCTCTCTGAGACATACACAGATAGTAGAAACACACTTTTTGCTTTTCCTCTGATCAGACAGGCCTCAGCCTTGGCCCACATTGCTCTTAATCCATTTCACTAGACTGTATTAATAATGTGCATCTCGTTCTCTCATTCCACTTTGTGAGAAGGCAGCAAAATGAGCCTTGCGCCCCATGTCCCAACATGATCTCTGTCTGTCTGTTACACTAGCAACTGAAGGGGCATCTCCCAGGCCCCCTTTCTCTGCTCCTCAGACTCAGAACCAGAAGACAAAGCCACAAGACTCATTTGTTTTCTGTCAAATGTGGGTAGAGCAGGGATAAAGTTCTAAGAGTCAGGAAACCCAATTTTTAGGCTGGTTTTGTTGTGGACTAACTCAGCAGCCTAGAACAAAACACTTAATCCTTCTGGAATGCAGTTCCCTCCTCCTGTTCAAATGGTAATGGTGATATTTGACCAACTCACCTCCAAGAGCTCTTCAGAGATAAAATATGATAGTGGATGTAAAAGTACAGTAGGAGATATAAAAGATACAAAGAACTCTGGGAAGGCAAAGGACTGCTTTTGATGTAGGTGACTTTTTTTTTAAAGTCTGCAACCTTTAGGTGTGTTGTGTTTAACCTAAGATGTGGTCTTCAGCAGATCTGAGCAAACTGTTCAAAACTGATAGTCCCGGGGCGCCTGGGTGGCTCAGTCGTTAAGTGTCTGCCTTCGGCTCAGGTCATGATCCCAGAGTCCTGGGATCGAGCCCCGCATCGGGCTCCCTGCTCCGCGGGAAGCCTGCTTCTCCCTCTCCCATTCCCCCTGCTTGTATTCCCTCTCTCGCTGTGTCTCTCTCTGTCAAATAAATAAATAAAATCTTTAAAAAAAAAAACAAAAAACTGATAGTCCCATTAATGAACTCCCTGGGTCCCCCCACCCACAGCTTCACATAGTACACCAATATTTTAAGGGTTTTGTGACTTCATTAGTTCGGGTCATCCAAGCCCCTAACATCTTCTGAGAAGCATAGGACTTGACTGAGAAACACTTTTTATCATAACACAAAGGGGTGAGAAGTATATTAGCCAGGGATAGAAACCCATCTCTAAATGCCCTGGTAAAGTGATAGGAATTTATTGGAGGTAGATAGATTCTCATAACTGTGGAAAGGTTAGAAGTGCAGCCTGACCTTGGGAACAACTGAATTGGGGACTTGAGCTCTGCTGGTAAACTTTTTCTCCATCTCTCATCTGCTGCTCTACACCTCATTCTCTTAAAAGGATTTCTTTGAAGAGGTGCGCAACATGGCCATTTTGAGGTGCCAAGCCTCATATCTCATACCTTTACCTCCAAAATGGAGCCAATGGTCTTCCCTTAGTTCCAGCTTGAAAAGTTCTGGGGAACAATTCTGTTTGGTCTGGTTTGGCTCAGATAGCTACTCCTAGACCAATCAACCGAGACCAGAAGGACAAATGATCACAACTGGCTAAATTGAGTTAGGTCCCACCTTGAACCAGTGGCTAAAAGTCTATCTAAGGGCACCTCATGGTAGGAGTCAGGGTCAGTGGTCCAGATATGGCCACGGGGGACAACTCTGTGATTTAGGGTCATCCTCAGAAAAGGTGGCATCATTGGAAGGTGTGCAGTCAATCTAATTGCAGGGCATCAAGGGGAGCTGATGTAAATGCCTCCATGTTTGAACTTTTTATCTAAATGAGAGTCAGACTTGTCCAAGAAACACAGAGACTGAATGCTGATTCCACTTGGCCATGCCATACTCAGAAGGGGTAAAAACTCTTGGGGCCTTGTCTGGTTCTGTTAGATTAGTGTAGATTCAATGGCTGGATACTCATGTCAGGGCAACAGAGAGAGAGGGGCGGGGGGACAAAACTCTGCTCAGATATTTGTATTTCTCTAAGGATTTTGGCTTCACGGTGATAGAGGTGTTGTCATCCTTTCTCCTCCCACTCTGAGCATCTTAAAGGATAGTTCAAACCACCAGCTTTGTATTAATTCATTTCCATGACAACAAATTACTACTCTTTTCTTCTTTCCCTTCCTTTATCACTTACACTTGATATGGCAAGGGCAGCAAATGTCAATATATTTTCACACCAAGAATAAGAACTTATGTGAAGAGGAAAATGTGCCTCATTAATGATTATCAAGTACTAGAAAAAAAGAAATATATACATGAAAAAGTTGATCTTTTCCCCCTAAGGAATACAAATTACATTTAATTCTTCCAAAAAAGCAGTAAAGCAAATATAATTCATTAAAAACACAATTAATTATAGGTCAAGTCCTTTGGAATTATAATTATTTTTCTTTAACCACAGAGTATCTTTTATCAAGACTTTGTGTTACACGTACAGAGACTGCACAGAGAATTTCACAGAAGACCTCAGTCAACCCAGAGTTATGTGGAAAATTTCCATTTTAGTCAAAGGCAAAAACATATGACTTTTTTATATGGAGAACTCCTAGAAACATCAACATAGTCTGTATGATAAATCTCAGCAAAAAGAGTTACACCTAATGAAGTATCGATCACAGGGGGGAAAAGGAGAAAGAGGAGAGGGTACTTTGTTTTTAACATAATTACTTTTTTTTTTTGCTTTCTGATAGGCCACTGTGGGCCTACATATATGCAGTTGCTCAGAGATACAAAGTGCTATGGTGGAAACAAATCTTTTCACTGAGTTCCAGGTTTATATAAAACACTTGATCACTGAAAAATAAAGGTCATGTGTAAGATCAACCTCATCCTGAAACAGTAAAAAAACAACTGAGTGGTGAACTTTGTAATGCTCAAGAGTATTCACTTGGTAACTATAGTGGGTTGAATGGTGGCCACCCCGTAAGATATGTCCACCTCCTAATTCCTGAGACCTACAAAAATGACCTTATCTGAAGAAGGTTTTTGAAGATGTGATTAATTTAAGGATCTTGAAATGAGATGATCCTGTATTGTCCAGGTGGACACTAAGTCCAATGACAAGTGTCTTTTTAAGAGACACAGAGGAAACACACAGAACGGGAGGTGGCAATGTGTCCACGGAGGCAAAGGTCAGAGGGATGTGGCCACATGTCAAGGAAAGCTGACAGCCGCCAGAAGCTGCAAGAAACAAGAACACATTTTCCCCTAGAAACTGTGGAGAGACTGTGGCCCTGCCAACATCCTGATTTTAGACTTCTGGCCTCCAGCACTGGGAGAGAATAAATTTCTGTAGTTTTAGGCTATCGAGTTTGCGGTAATTTGTTATGGCTGTCCCAGGAAATGGATGCGGTAACCCACCCAGAGGATGAAGCCAGGAGACATAAAGAAGAATTTAACATAGGAAGAGCATGCCCACTGAAAGTGGATTCTGAAATGGTTAGCATTGAAACAACACATTCTGCAGAGCCAGGCTGCACATAAAGTTCAGACATGAGTGTGGTACCCTTCCCACTTGAGGGGACACACCAAGGAAGAAGCGTTTATCCAACCCCGACCACGTGCGCGACACTGTGCCAGTGTGAGGTCTCTACATTACCTGGGAGATTATATGACGAATCACCCATATTCACCAGCCCACATCTGCCGACATTTCAGAGAAAGGCTGCCCCACCAGCTGGAGCCTCGAAGTGAAGAAGATAGACATGTGGTGACAATACAGTGGGACTGAGGACAAAACCACAGAGTTTTAGCAATCATTTATCATTCGAGCCCAACCTAGCTTGTCCAGACTGACCGAGAATCTTGTCCAATCTTAATGACCTTACAGAGTAGTTACAAACATCTTCATTTTAGAAGCAAGAAAACCGAGACTCGGAGAAATTCATTACCTTGCCCAGTGACACACAACTAGTGAAAGGGAGAACCAGAACTGACATCTTGAATGCCAGGAGAATCCATAAAACCTTTTGAATGGAGGTGATATACAAAAATATGTTTCAAAAATATTCATCTATTGATTAATCCGTTAATCTATGAAATGTGGAGTAATTTACAAGAAGGGAAAATGGGAAGACCATGTAGGAGGTTAGGAAGCAGGGAGAATTCACGAAAGAATGAGGTACACTTCCCCAGGCTGGCTGTCACACAGAAACCTAAAAGGCTGTGCCAAGAGAGGGTGAGGCATTGACTCGGGCCAGGTTCAAGTACAAAACAGGAAGAGAAGAATAAAAACTGGGAACCGACTCAGGAAATTGCCAGAGAGTTCTGGAGTCAGACAGGCCTGCATTAGAATCTTTGCTAAGCCCCATATTGTCCCTTGTAAAGTGGGGTAATCACAGCACATTCCTCTTCAGGTTGCTGGTGGATTAAATGAAAGGAGGCGGGTAAAATGCCTAGCCCAGAGCCTGTACACGCAAGGGCTCATTAAGCACTAGTTGTGACTGTTGTTATTTCTAAACTTACTTCTGGTATGGTCTGTGCCTTGCTTCTTGAGAATGAATTAGGCATTCCAGATGGCAACTTTGTCTAGGAATTTCTCACAGGTATAAGGAGGCTTGAACACTTTTACAGAGCAATGCTCTTTACAGATGGTCTTAAAAGATCATTAAAACCTCTTTCCTCTATATTCCGTGTCCTTTAAAGGAGAGAATTTCTTTAGGGAGATAAAATCTCTTCACAATCAACATTCATGAGTAGAGAGGATGGGCAGAAAAGAAAATGGTAGTCAAGAGAGCTCCATGTTTTTCTTAGTACCAGAAGGAAGGAAGGAAGGGAGGGAGGGAGGGAGGGAGGGACGGAGGGACGGACGATACACACTATATTAAATGCTTTCACATATCTCATTTATCCTTCACAATAATATATTTAATCCTCACAAAAATTTAGAAGGGTATCATGTTTCCCAATTAATAACTTCTTTTTTAAATTATGTAAATGATCATTCAAATAAACATTCATTTAACTATTTGTCAAGAACCTGCTACTGTTGGCCAGGCAGGCACTGTGCTAGGTCCCAGGCACACAGTGGCAACAAAGTATAGTCTCTTTCCCAAGGTACTTCTAGTCTTACTTAAAAACAAGTAAGCAACATGTAATTGCAACTTGGGATGCATTCTCTGATGGAAAGAAATGGTGCCTTGACAGGAGAATAGGAAGATGGTATAAATAGGATGTTTGAGGAAGGCCCGGAAGATGAAATGGACCTAATCATGCAAAGAACAGGGCAAGGATGTGTATTAGGGTGGTGACAAGGGAGAGCCTTCTGGCTGAGAGCTGGCACATTCAAAGGTCCTGAGGCATGAAAGACATCTAACGCCTGAGAGGCCCTGGAGGCTAGTATGGTTGTGACACAGTGAGTGAGAGGCGAGTAGTAAGAGATGGTACAGCAGAGGCAAGCACCAGATCCCACAGAGCCTTGGGGGTCCTGGTAGGGAGTTTGAATTTTATTCAAACTCAATTAAATAGCAATGGAAGATTTTTTTGCAGGAGAGTGATCTTTTATTTATATTGTGTATAACATATGATTTAAATTTTTTGAAGTATGCTCTGGAGGCGGTGGAAAAGACAGAATTGGAGGAAAATAGGAGTGTAAGGCAGGAGACCTGTCAGAAGTGTTCAGTGAATGATGATGGCGGCTCGGACACGGAAGGTAACGGTGGAGAGGGAGAGGACTGGATGAATTCCAAGTGCGCATACGAAGTTGACGTGGTTGGACTGGTGGAGAGGCTAGATGAAGGAGTTGAAAATCAAGGATGTGAGTTCTTCAACTGCCAAGAAAGATATGTGATGTTCATGTCTGCATCCCCAAAACTAGCGCAGTAGCCTAGGGATATAAAAGTGTCCAATAAATGGTGACCTTAACTAAACTGGATATGCTCCTATGAATCCCAGAGATATTTCTCAATCCTCACCCAAGTTCTTGTCATGACAATCTTCCTTTGTTTGATTCATCCCACAAACAAGCACCTCAGGCACCATCTCTGGATGTATTTAATGGCCCCACTGTTTTAATGCCTGGAGCATTAAATACCACACAGTCAGCGGGACTTTGATGAAACAGAGAGTGGCTGGAGAAAGGCCACTGAATGATGAAGAATTTAAGTATCGTGTTCTGTGGTAACTAATTCCAAATGCTTAAAGGGCTTGTAGCAGCTTCTAATGTGAGCCTACCCACGCCTGGCTTCAGGCAATGAAGTTCTGCAACTCAGATTCAGCCCTCTGCATTCCCTCTGCCAGTCAGAGCCTGACCTGACTCCTAATTCTGGTCTGAATTCCACAACTAGGAGCTCCCTATAATTTAGGAGGTCTACAAACATAGAGACACATCTTTTTTCCCTATAGCTATTTGCTCTTCCCAATTTATGGGAGCTAGACTGATGCCACTTTTCTCCTTTTTGGTGGCGTCATCTACTCCTCTTGAAAGGATAATAAAATCTTTCTTTTCTTCTCTGGAGCCAAATGCTTACATTGCTGGGTAGAGACCTTTCTACCCAGATCAGGAAGATTAAATTCCAAGTTCTTTCTCCTTTTCTCTGAAAGGGAGGGTGGTAAATGTTCCAGCTCCCACATAAGCTTTGAGATTCATAATTTCAGAGTTGTTCTCCTGTGGTACAGACCTCCCCCCCACACACACGTGTGGGGTCCCCTGCCTCCTAACCTGTCATCCCAAGGGGGAAATGGGAAAAGGGGAACTGCCACCAAAATATGCCAGACTAAATAATCAGTCTGCCTCTGCCCTGAAACCTCATTTTAACTGTCAAATTAAAATAAATATAGATATTAAAAATGTATCTGTGACTTCAGAGATTAGGTCATAAAAGTACTGAGGCTTCCTTCACTGTGTCTGTCTGTCTCTCTCACGTCACTCACTCCAGGAGAATCCGGCTGCCATATGGGAGGTGCCGTTTGGAGAGGTCCACATGGCAAAGAACTGAGGGCTCTTGCCATCAGCAATGTGAGGGAGCTTAGAAGTGGATTCCTCAGCCCCAGTCAAGCCTTCAGATGACTTAAGCCCAGCTGATAGCTTGACTGTAACCCAGAGAGAAACCTTGACCCAGATTCACCCACAAAGTTGCTTCTGAATTCCTCCTGACTTACAGAAACTGTGAGATAATTAAAGTTTATTTTCTTAAGCCACTAAGTTTGAGAATAATTTATTACATAGTGAAAGAGAACTAATACCGTTAGCCAGAGTTGATTTCTGTCTAAGGAACCTGATTATCACAGTGGATGAGATACTTGGTATAGAACCTTGCAAGTACTCAATATGTAGTAACAACTACTATTATAAGATTAATTTTACTTTTTCTGTATCACTCGAGAGAGCAGACCTAGAACTAATGGGTGGAAGTTATAGGGAGGCAGAGTTAAATTCAATGAAAGAAAAAAAAAAATTCCAATAATTAGAAGGGAGCAATTTTACCTAGCCAACTAATGAATTCTCCCAGCTTGAAAGGATTCAGGCAGAGGAGGGAATTATGGATGCTGTACCATAGCATAACTTCTTGCATGGGGAGGGAAGTTGAACTAACCAATCCTTGGGTACCCTTCCAGCTTAAGATTCTGTTGTTCTACAACTCAATGTGGCCTAGGGATGCTTACTTAGTGTCATCATATCCAACTTCTCCCATTGCCTGGGGCAATCAGCCCAAGTATGATATCAACTGAGGAGGTCATTGAGGGAAATGGAAATAGAACAGAGGGATTTATAAGAAATATACCAGAGCACCAAACCAGAATCTGATGTCTACCTGAAATGTGACAGTCCTGAGATAGCAAGCTTCCAACAAGTAGGACGTTTAAAAAAATAATAATAATCTTCAGATAGAGAAGCAATGAAGCTGACCAAATAACAGGTTAACACGAAACTTACAGAGAAACTGAAAAAAAAAAAAAAAAGAATCCTTGAAATAATACATAGTGTTTTGGCAAGCCAGTCCTCGCAGACAAATGGGAAGTGCAGCCAGGAGTCTCAGAATGGTACAGTCAGGGAATGACTAAAGCATGAGCCAGAACCTTGGCAGCTATTACAGTCAAATATCTCTAAATTGTACAGAGGTTAAAGAAATGATGATGGCAAGATTTCATGAATGCAGCAATTAAAACTGAGAACAGATCAACCTAAATCTGGGGAGTGGTGTGAGCACACTTGACTCCCTCCAGAAAATAGGAAGATGCTGATTGCCAGCATATCTCTATCAAAACCCAAATGACCATACAAACGCTGAGCCAGTAGACTAGCAGTCGTCAGCAGAAGCCATTGGCTAGAACCAGGAGGGAATCATAACCCAATTCCACTGTTCAGATTACTGGGAGAGGAAATGCCTACTGTGTAATCCACAAAAAGATCAAAACAACTATTGTGGAGATTTAAAAAAATGGAACTCCTCAAATGGAAATGGAGTGAGCATAAAGAACTAAGGTATGTAACCAATCCACCCGGCATGTGTTTGCCTTCCCTTAGCTCCCCTAGAAGGTGCTCTGATCATTTTTTAGGAAGCCAAATTCCTTTTATCCAAAATGTTTTATTGTGGTCATAGTATGGGTATATAGACAGAGCTAGAATATTTAGGATTTATATAAAATTGGGAGTTTGTTCAATGTTGAAGAGGACGTTCTAAATAATACCCTTGCAGCTGAGACCCCTGGAGCCTCAGGATCCATTTGGGACTTTTCCAGGGTGATGACTGGAGACTAGGTGTAGCAAGAGGCTGAGAGAACTTAAGAAGATAACATCGCCACATGAGACCTTCCCAACAGAGACAAACATCTCCAAAATGGGGCAAATGTTACATTTTCATTCTTGAGAAGATCATCTCTACCCACAATGACCTCAGTACTTACTTTTGGAGGGTAAGTGATGAGGAGGGTGAGAAGAGGGCCGGATTGAGGAGAAAATTATGAAAAGACACCTAAATGTGGAGAGGAGGCTCCACCTATAAGAAGTGCTGTGAGAATTTCCACCTCTAACTTGAGCGTGCAACATCACAAGGCCTCCAGGTCTATATCATAAATCACATGTGCTGCACACCATATGGTATGGGGCTGTCCTGATGGAGCTAATTAAGCTTTTTTTTTTTTTTAAGATGTATTTATTTATTTGAGGGACAGAGAGAGAGAGCAGGAGGAGGGGCAGAGGGAGGAGAGAGAATCTCCAGCAGACTCCCTGCTGAGCACAGAGCCTGACACGGGGCTTGATCTCATGACCCTGAGATCATGAACTGAGCCAAACTCAAGAGTCAATCGCTTAACTGACTGAGCCACCCAGGCACCCCTGGAACTAATTAAATCTTCTAAGACTCCACTGGTCAGGCTGTAGCCATCTTCTCTGTCTTAACGGCAGGAAGACTATGACTCCTAAGGGGAAGGCCCTCAGTAATGTTAATAAAAAGACCCAGAACAAAAGAGATCAAAGACTCACAGCATCCTCAAGAAATGCAATTTTTCAATGAGAAGAAACTGCCCTACATTTTGGAAAAGAAAGGCTCCCATGAGTTCTGTGGGTTATAGAATCACACACATTTCAGTTGGAATCCTGTCTTCACTTTCTCTAGTATGTGACCCAAGCAAGGGACATAATTTTTGAGTCTCGGTCTCTGACCCTACAAAACAAGGAAATATCATATTGTTCCTAAGGCTGTAATGAGGATTAAATGAGTTAAAAGTACTTAACACAGTACTTTGCAAGCAGTAGAGGCTCATTAAGCAATAGCTACTATTGTTACAGGTACAATATAAAGGTAGCTCCTTCAAGCTCAGTGGGGAGATGAAGGGACAGCCCTTGTTACCCATCTCCACAATGGGAAGACTTACCCCACTGGTCCCACTGAGGACTGTACCTCCAGGCTTGAGAAGTGGATACCAGCAATTTAAAGACTGGTATCTGAGGAACATTTTCCCCCACGCTTTATTACCTTTGTTTGAGGCTTTCATAATATCTAGATTCCTAGAATCCTGGCAGGGAAGAAAAATTAGTAAATAGCATTCCGGTTTATTATTGTGTGTAGGGTAATAATTTGCTACCTCAAGGGAAATTTTACAATTATTGCTTCAAGTCAGCAACTTGTCATGGTAACAGTTTTGCAAAATGGTTAAGCCAACCAGCTTTGACTGGTTTCTGACCTTAATTAATTAGCTTGCCTATGTGCCATGTACTGTTCTAGATACCACTCACAGTCAGTGCTATAAAGAAAAATAATGCAGAGGATGGAGGCAGACAGTGATAGCGAAGGGCAATAGAGTGTGGTTTTTAAGAGAGAGAGAGCACTTGAGCAGGGGAGGGGCAGAGGGAAAGGGAGAGAGAGAATCTCAAGCAGGCTCCACAGTGGGGCTTGATCTCACAGCGCTTGAGATTATAACCTGAGCTGAAATCAAGAGTCAGAAGCTCAACTGACTGAGCCACCCAGGCGCCCCTGGGGTGTGCTCTTTTAAATAATGTATCCTTGGAGCTGAACAGAGAACTACAGGAGGTGAGAGGTAGTGAGGCATAAGTGTATCTGAGGAGAAGCCTTAGAAACAGAAGGAAAAGCAAATGCAAAGGCTCTGAGATGAATGTGCTGACCTGTTTGAGCAAAACAGCCCGAGTGACTGAAGCGGCGCAAGCAATGGGGAGAATGGGAAGAGATGGGGTGAGTGAGGGAGCAGGGAGACATTTTTATTCAAAATGATCTGAGAAGTCATTAGAGGATCTTACACTGAAGTAACAGGAGCTGACACGTTGCAATTTGATCATTCTGACTGCTGGGTTAAGAATAGATAGAAAAGGGGGGCACCTGGGTGGTACAGTCCATTAAGCATCAGACTCTTGGTTTCTGCTCAGGTCATGATCTCAGGGTGGGGCTCTGCGCTCAGCAAGGAGTCTGCTTGAAGATTCTCTCCCTCTCCCTCTGCACCGCCCCCCCATACAAGCACTCTCTCTCTCAAATAAGTAAATAAATCTCTTTTTAAAAAAGGATAGAAAAGGGGACACAGTGCAATAGTAGTAGAGGGGCATTTATTGCTATCATTCTATTCTTGGGAAATCATGATGGTTAATTTTATGTGTCATCTTGACTGGGCCACAGATTGCCCAAGACATTTGGTCAAACATTATTCTGGGTATGTCTGTGAGGGTGTTTCTGGAGGAGATTAACATTTGAATCAGTAGACAGAACAAAGCTGATTATATTCCTTAACGTGGGTGGGTCTCATCCAATCAGTTGAAGGCCTGGACAAAAAAAAAAAAAAGATTGACCCTGTCTTAAGGAGGAGGAACCTCTTCTTGCTAGACTGCTTGAACTGAAACATTGGCTTTTTTCTAGCAACTTCCTGCTGTTTCTAATCTTCGGGTTGCCTGTCTTCTATTGGCTTCTTAGTTCTTCCAGCACCTGGATAACCAATTCCTTGCATTACATTTTTTGTTTCAAATCCCAAGTGGTTCATGTTTCTCTAGTAGGACAATGACTGATAGAGGTTGAAAGTGCCTCAGCCAAGAGTTCCATAAGGAGTAAAAATTAAGCTCCAGCTCCCTGGAGTGTCCCGGTTGGGTGGCAATATCTAGAGCAGTGATTCTCAAGCCTGGTTGCACATTAAAATCACCTGGGGAGGTTGTGTCTGGGTGGTTCAGTTGTTAAGCGTCTGCCTTTCTGCTCAGGTCATGATCCCAGGGTCAGCAGGTAGCCTGCTTCTCCCTCTCCCTCTGTCCCTCCCCCTGCTCATGCGCTCATGTGTTCAAGTGCACGCTCTCTCTCAAACAAATAAAATCCTTTAAAAAAAATCACCTGCAGAGGTTTTTTTATTTTTGTTTTTGCTTTAACAAAAACTAAAACCAAAACCAAAAGTAATGTTTGGTTCAGTCGACTTAGTCTCCAGGCTTGTGACCCAGACATTAGTGTTTTCTTAGAAATCATCTACAGATGGCATCAGAGGGATTTTTTTTTATCTGGTGTGATATTAAAAAAAACTTTTTACTTTCATGTGACCACATGGCCTTGGAAAACCAACATAGGCCAAAGATCAGAAGTATATCCAGTAAAGATTTTTTCCCCTGAATTTATTTTATTGAGCTATAATTTGTATGCAATGAAATGTGCAGATCTTAAACATATAGTTTGGTGAGTTTTGACAATTGCATATACTCCTGTGACCCATACTTGCACACTCCTACCCAGATATAGAACATTTCATTTACCCTGGAAAATTTCCTCATGTCTTTACTCAGTTAATCCCAACACCCTCGAGAAAACTACTGTTTTGTTTTCTATCAACATAGTTTTGTCTTCTATCAACATAGTTTTGTCTAAGACTTCATACAAATGGAAGCATACAGTACGTACAATTTTGTGTCTTATATATTCTTCTCATCACAGTGTTTTATGACTCATCGGTGTTGTTGCACATATTAGTAATTCATTCTTTTTTATTGCTCAGGTGTATTCCATTGTGTGAATAGACCACAATTTGTATCTTAATTCTCCTGCTGGTGGACATGAGGGTAGTTTCCAATTTGGGGCTCTTCTGTATAAGGCTGCTCTAAACATTCTAACAAACTTAATTCATAATCATGCTGGGTTTTTCATAAAAGGACTTTATCACGTTTTCTTTCTATTCATAGTTTGCCCAGAGTTTCTATAACGAATGGGTGTTGAATTTTATCAAATGCTCTTTCTACATAAAGCTTATCACATTTTTTTATTCTGTTAAAATAGTGAACTATATTAATTTTTTTTTAAGATTTTATTTATTTATTTATTTGACAGAGAGAGAGACAGAGAGGGAACACAAGCAGGGGGAGTGGGAGAGGGAGAAGCAGACTTCCCGCTGAGCAGGGAGCCCAATGCAGGACTCGATCCCAGGACCCTGGGATCATGACCTGAGATGAAGGCAGACACTTAACCAACTGAGCCACCCAGGAGCCCCAATATATATTAATTTTTAAATGTTAAACCAACCTTGCATTCCTGGGATAAACCCACTTGGTCAGGATAGGTTATTTTCTGTATTGCTAGATTTTATTTGCTAATGTTTTGTTAAGGATTTTTGCATCTATGTTTATGAAGAATATTGGTCTATAATTTTCATTTCTCATAATGTCCGTTTCAGGTTTTTGTGTCAGGGTTACGTTGGTCTCATAAAATGAGTTATATTCACTTTTTTTCTATTTTCTAGAAGAGTTTATAGAAGATAGATATTATTTCTTTCTTAAATGTTTGATGAATTCACCAGAGGAGCAAACGTGGCGTAAAATTTTCTTATTGTGAAGGTTTCAAGTATAAATTTGATTTCTTTAACAGATATGGAACTATACAGATTTTAATTACTATATTATATATTATTATATTATAAATTATATATTATAGGACATAAAATTATATTCTATATTACATAAATTATAATTTTTATTTAATAATCAAATTTTCTATTTTTGTGGGTCAGTACTGGTATCTTTCAAGAAATTTGTTTGCATCTAAGTTGCCAAATTCATTGGCATAAAATTTCTCATATGATTACTATATTATCCTTTCACTGTCTGAAATAGCTGACCTGATATTCCCTCTTTCATTCCTAGTATTAGTAATTTGTGTTTCTTTTTTTTTCTGATCAGTGTTGCTAGGGATATATCAACTTCATTAATCTTCTCAAAGAAGCAATTTTTTATTTTCTTTATTGTTTGTCTTGCCTATTTAATTGCTTTCTGTTCTGTCTGGTTTCTGTTCTTACTTTCTCTCTTCCGATTACTTTGGGTTTACTTTGCTCTTTTTCTTCCAGGCTTTTAAAGTAGAAGTTTAGGTCACTGATTTTAAAATGGCATTTCTTCTTTTCTGATAAAGTATTTAAAACCAGACATTTTCTTCTATCCCTGCTCTACTGCATCCCACATATTTTGGTATGTTCTGTTTTCATTTCATATTTAGCTTGAAATTATTTTCAATTTTTTCTTGTGATTTCTTTTTGACGCATGAGTTATTTAGAAGTGTGTTGCTTGGTTTCTAAAGATTTGGGAAATTTTCAGATATCTTTTTGTTACTAATTTGTAACTTAATTCTCTATGATCAGAGAATTAAACTCTGTATAACTTAAATCCTTTGAAACTTAATGAACTTGTTTGACAGCCCAGCATATACTCTATCTTGGTGTATGTTCCATGTGCATTTGCAAATAATGTGTATTCTGCAGTTTTTGAGCATAGTGTTCTATAAAAGTCAATTAAACACAGTGTTGTTCAGATCTTCTGGATCCTTACTGAATGTTTTGTGTGTAAGTTTTCTATCAGGTACTTAGAGAAAGGTGTTAAGATTTCTAACCATGATTGTGGATTTGTCTACTGAGTCCTTTCATCATGTCAGCCTCATGTATTTTGAACCTGTTGTTAAGTACATGAGCATTTAGAATTATTACATATTCCTGATAAATTGCCCCTGTTATGAAATGTCCCTACTTATCTCTGGTAGTATTCTTTGCCCTGAAATCTACTACATCTGATATTAATACAGCCATTCTAGCTTTCTTATGATGAATATTTGCATGGGACAACTTTTCGCATAATTTCACATCCAAGCAATCTGTACCTTTATGCTTAAAGTGTATCTCTCATAAGCAACACATAGTTGGATCCTGCTTTTAACCAGCTTGACAATCTCTACCTTTTAAATGCAGTGTATAGTCCATCTACATGTAATGTTATTGATACCGTGGGATTTGATGCTATCATTTTGCTATTTGTGTTTTATTTGATGCATCTGTCCTTCGTTTATTCCTTCTGTGTTGCCTTCATTTGAGTTACACAAATATTTCTTAGCATCCCATTTTATCTCCTCTATTGGCTTTTAACTATACCGGTTTATTTTTTAAGAGGAACTACGATATACATTGTTGATTTATTATAGTCTACTATAATATACTACCTCACATATAAGCAGTATACTTATATACTTCCCTTAACTTCCTTCTGCCTTTGCTATTGTCATATATTTTACTTATGCGTATGTTATAAACTCCCTCATTATTATTTCTACTTTAAATAATTGTCTTTTAAATAAATTTATTTTATTTTTAATTTTTTAAAAGATTTTATTTATTTGACAGAGAGAGACACAGAGAGAGAGGGAACACAAGCAGGGGGAGTGGGAGAGGGAGAAGCAGGCTTCCCGCGGAGCAGGGA
Organism: Halichoerus grypus; assembly: GCF_964656455.1. Lineage (NCBI taxonomy): Eukaryota > Metazoa > Chordata > Mammalia > Carnivora > Phocidae > Halichoerus > Halichoerus grypus. The sequence continues at coordinate 152,807,245 of NC_135717.1, read as the reverse complement.
GCCCGATGCGGGGCTCGATCCCAGGACCCTGGGACCATGACCTGAGCTGAAGGCAGATGCTTAACGACTGAGCCACCCAGGCGCCCTTAAATAAATTTATTAATAAGTATTGTTATGTATTGTGTATTCACCATTTCTGGTGCTCTTCATTCCTCCATGTAGCCCCAGCTTTCTGATTGTTACTCTTCATTTCAGACTGAGGGGCTTACGTGTACGTTTCCTGGGCTATGGTTTTACTGTAATGAATGCTTTCAGCATTTGTTTATATAGAAAGGTCTTTATTTTTACTTCATTTTTAAGGATATTTTTGCTGAATATAGACTTGTAGTTTGACAGGATTTCCCCCTCCTTTTAGCCCTTTAAATGTTATTCTATGGCCTTCTGGTTTGCAGTGGTTTTGATGAGAAGTTCTTATGCTTACCATCATTCCCCTGGAGGTGATATTTCCCTCCTATAATAATTCTGTCATTGTTGTTCTCAGCACGTGGATTATGATATGACTAGATACGGTTTTCTGGTGTTTATCATACCTGGAATTTATTGAGATTTTTGAGGCTTTTCAGGGACCATGATTATAAATGTTAGACTTCTTGATATCCTATGATCGCTAAGGTTATGCTTATTTGAAAATGCTTTAAAATTTTTTGGATAATTTCTTTTGATCTGTCTTCAAGTTTAGTGACATTTTCTTCTGCAATGTCAAATCTGTTAAGCCCATTCAGTAAATTTTTTATTTCGTATATTGTATTTTTCACTGACAACTTACATTTCTTCTCATGATTTCTATAACCTTGTTTTAATTTCTTTTCTGTCCACATGTAATATCCATATTTTTTTTTAAATCCTTGAATATATTTATAAAAGTTGTTTCAAAATCCTGGGCCATTAATTCTAACATCTCTGTCAACATCTCTGGATCTGTTTCTATTGACTATTTTTTCTCCTGAATATGTAACACATTTTCCTGCTTCTTTGGCTATCTAGGAATTTGTTATGGTGTGCTTGACTTTTGGGATGTTATTTAGTTGAGAGTGTTCCTTCAGTAAGTGTTGATTTTTTCTCTGCATGGCAGTTACTTCATTTGCAGCTTGGCTTGGTTTTGTCAAGGTTTGGGTTTAGGCTTTGTGAGGGCAGGTCTAAAGTTCTTACTCTAGGGCTAGAGTGGCATATTCCTAACATTTGATTATTCTGGAGTATCAACTAATTGCTGTAGGATTTTAATGAAGTTCACTCTCTGGTTTATCAGAGCCAAAATATCTCTGGCATTCTCATTCAGATTATACCTCACAAATAGTTGTTCTCTGTCAGACCTCTTGAAGCCTCATCCTAAACACGTGTGGCTTAATACCCAGCCAAGACTCAAGGAGATCCCTATTCATAATTTTGGGCCTCTTGTCTCTCAGGTGCCCTACCCTGAAAATGCCAGTAGTCTCAGCATCCCTGAATTCTGATCTAGCTTTTCTCTACCCAGAAAAACCATTCTGTTTTGTTTGGACTCCACTTTTCTGTGCCTTGATTTACAACATAGCACCAGGCAGATTTTTTTCACATACTGAATTTTTCATAGGGATGCATGGGAAGTTCATCTTGGGCATTTTTCTTCTCTCAAAGACTATGCCCCTCTATTGCCTATCATCTAATGCCCAGCACTACTCCATACGTTTTGTCCAGCATTATAGTGGTTTAAAGTAGAAAGGAAATCTGATATCTATTTTTCTACTATGGCTGGAACTGGGAGTTGTATCCAGTGAGCTTTTGTTCCTAAGTTTTGTTGTAAGACCCTAGGAGTTTTGTAAGTCCCTAGGGAAGGAAGGGCTAGGATGACAATGGGGAGAAAAAGCCCCTAATAATTAGGCTCCAAAATGTCAATTCTGGAAGAGCTTAAGAGCAGCAGTCACGGTCCAAGGAAGGAGCTTAATTTTCAGATGAATATCTCTTTTGAATAAAACATCAAAAAAAATCTATCATCTATTTCAGAATGTGTGGATGGCTTGTTGAGGGATAATATGGAGGAGATAAGGCTTCCTTAGCCTACTTTGAGACATGACTTCTAAACACCTATTTTTCAATAGTATGGTAGGCTGGAGAGTAAAGTGAAATCCAATTGATTAAAGAAAATAAAGCAATGTGGTCTTTCTTTTTTTCCTTAAAGTTTATTTATTTATTTATTTGACAGAGAGAGAGAGAGAGAGCACAAGCAGGGGGAGCGGCAGGCAGAGGGAGAGGGAGGAGCAGGGAGCCCGATGTGGGGCTCGATCCTGGGACCCTGGGACCATGACCTGAGCTGAAGGCAGATGCTTAACGACTGAGCCACTCAGGCACCCCAGCAATGTGGACTTTCTTATATACAGTGTTTAGAGAGTAAGTTTCAAATTCTCTAAAGAAACACTTGCAAAGACGGTTAGTTAAGTGAATCTCTGCTGTGGCCAACTGCCATCATGAAGTATTTAGTTCTGATCATTAGAAAATTTAAAAAACCAATAGAAACCTAACCACAGTGTTCCTATAAACTCTTGAAAATCACACTAGCAATGATTAAAAAGAGGGGTCTTTCTCTCAGTGTAAAACTGAACCATAAACACTGAAAGAATTACATTTCTCTAGTGTACTTAGATAATAAAGAAGAAAAAGTGAGACTAACATCCCTTTTTTGACATGTATTTATCCATCTGCAATAATTATCTTGCTGATAACTGCAACAAAATACATTTTGTAAGCTATTAGCTAAGCATACTATTTATAATTCATAACAGACCCTTTTTTTTTTTCATTTTTAAAGGAGAAAAATGTCTATTTGAAGGCATTCAGTCCTAATTCTAAGTTTTTAAGCTCCTTGAGAACAAAGAAATCCACTCTGGCTCATTTCAGCAGTGAAAGGATTTTACTGTAAAGAGAATTAAACAGCGAAAGTTGCTAAAGGAGGCCCAAAGATGAAGGATTGGAAGATGCCCGGAACAACCAGGAACAATGCCCCCAGCTGGACTGCCAAGCTGCCTCAGTGACACCTTCAGAGGGCCCCCAACCGTGGCTGCTGTCACAGTCCAGCACTGAACATTGCCACCAGCTCCTCTGAGACCGCGGCTTCAACAACACGGAGGTCTCTGCCTTCGTCCTTGCCAGGTGGATTCTGCGCAGAGCCTGCCTCTTGCCACCACCAGCTTTCCAACAAATTCCACACAGATAGGTCTGATTGGCGGATCCAGGTTCCACGGTTGTAAGCTTGCTATGTAAGACGGCTGGGAAACCAGATTTTGGCTTCTCTACATCAGACGGGAGATCACCCCAAATACAGGGACAAATTTCATCCATAGCCGCTAGGCATAAGCCAACAAATAAAAATATGGATAAATAAATAAGGAAAGCAAGGAGGAACCTTATAAGTTATTTGGATCAACTCCCCTATTTTAAAAATTTGAGGAAACCAAAGCACATGGACAGGAAGTGACTCATCACAAATCTACTCCTTCTCACTCTAGAGTCCCTTTTCAACTCTCAGGGATGACAAGTACCTTGTGTACTCCTTTCTTCTGCTTCCGCAGAAGACACCTTATATTGACTATGGTATTCATTCTTGTGGCCAGTTGTAAGACCCAGAGTTGGCCTTACAATTGTTCTCAACACAGCCCCTCAAGCAGCCACAACCACAATTGGCACAAGAAATGAAAACTATTTGCCATCCTTGTACTGCACGAGGCTGACATTCACTCAACATTCACTTAAATGAATTAATGAATAGAATAATATTTAGTATAATTAACACTCTTGGAGTCCACAAAAGATATTTTAGGTTCTTGGTTAGATGATCTCTTTGAGACTTAATGTTTATTATGCCCAGTTGTCTCTATTTTGGTTACTGGCACAGATTCATAATTTGTTTGTAACTATTAAAAAACACCAGGCTGCAACTCGTTGTCTTGCCAACAATAGCACCAATCTGCCCATTCATTCAGATGGGTTTTCTCTCTTTGTTACTGTCAAATGTCCAAGTGGGTAAGACAATGGCTTGGGAGGTTTCTTTCTGGTAGGGGAGGCAATAACCACCCAGATGCCACTATACTCCTGTCATTTCCCTTTGGAAGTGGGTCGATGGCTAACCAACTCTCTAGTGTCTGTTACTACTGAAATCCACAGTGGGTTTCACTATGCTGTATTAGTGTGCATCGAATCCAGATATGAAATATGGCTGGTTTCCCACTTAGATAATTCAGTGAGTATAATGTTTGTATAAAATGGTCACAGGTTGTTTTGTTTTTTTTTTAAATAAATTATGCCACTGGATGCAAGTGGCAGAAATTTCAATTTAAAATGGCTTAAAAAGAAAAAAAAAAAGAACTTTACAGTCTCCTTGACAGAAACATCAGAGAACAGATCTGCTTCCGGGGACTCATATGAGGTTATATCCAGACTTTGTCTTCTTTAGTGTTAGACCTTGTCCTCAGGCTTCATAAAATAGCTACTGGAAGCTCCAAATTCCTACTCTTCCAGGCTCAACTCCAGTGGAATAGACAGCACTTCTTGGGAGTTTCTACATAAGTATTATTATTCCCTCCAACTGCGACAACTTGGTTCATGTGAACATTCTGGAACCAATTACTGTGGCTTGGGTGATTCGGTGCTCTGATTGACCATGTCTAGATCACATGTTGCATCCTGGATCTGAGGTTGTAACCCATACTGTTATACCTAAAAACAGTGAACGTCCACTATAAGGGCATCCTCAGACACTGTCCAGCAGGGAAGAGAGAGCACACTTGAAGGGATACCTGAAGAGAGCTTAATGAAGGGACCACACATAATGTGTGAGCAATGGTAAAGAAATCAACAAGGGATGGAGAAATGCCCAGAACTAGGAACAGTGGGAAACCATTACCACCCTTTGGGCTGAAGGGCCAAGGAAGGGAGGGGTTACTGGGACTGGGTAAGAGGCATAGCCCTGCGTATGAGCCACCAGTCAGAGCTGTGCCCACATGTAGAGGAACACAGCCATTAACCAAGGCACAGCCCAGAAGGGAGGAAGTAGAGAGACTAAATTCCTCCATCTTCTCTCCCAACTCCTGGCCTCCTTCTAGAGCCTCCCATTGGCCAAACCTAACCAGAAAACAGAGGGCAAGGAGCTGGGGTGACAGTCTGCAGAAGCCAGATTCTTGGCATAGAGAACAGAGTGAAAAAGGGCTATATAGTGGATCTGGAGAGGCGAACTAATAACTAGCACCTCTATTTTCTCTAAACCAAGGGTTAGCAAACTAGAGCCCATGGATCAAACCTGGCCCACCCCTTGTTTCTATAAATAAAGTTTTATTGGAATACACGCAATAAACAAACATTTGTTTACTTACTGTCTATGGCTGTTTATGTGCTATAATGGCAGAGCGGAGTATTGTGAGAGAAACTGAGAAACATACCAATTCATGTGTGTGTATGTCTTCCCCAACACCAAGCAATCCTCTGACACCAGCTGAGTGTCCTATCATTCAATTCAATTCCTACTCTACCTGAAGACAGCATCAGATCCCTCAGTTAAAGGCTCAGTCCAACAAGACTGTTCCCTTCACCTCCTACTTCAGAGGCCACTCACAGGTCCAGGTTGTCAACTGTGCTGCTGACTGACCAGCTATAGATTAGAGGTTCCAAAGCCCCCCTCCTTGAGTTAATTTGCTGGAGAGGCTCACAGAACTCAAAGAAATATTTTACTTACTGGATTGCCAATTTTATTATAAAAGGATATAACTCAGGAACAGCCAGATGGAAGAGATACACAGGGCAAGGTATATAGGAAGGGGCATAGAATGTTTATGCCCTCTGGACATGCCACTTTCCCCAAATCTCCATGTGCTCAGAAGCTCTCCAAATACCCAGAAGCTCTCCAAACACCATCTTTTTGGGTTTTTATGGAGACTTCATTATATAGGCATGACTGATTAAATCATGGCCATTGGTGATTGAACTCCATCTCCAGTCCTTCTGAAGATTGGGGATTGGAACAGAAAGTTCCAACCCTCTAATCACATGGTTGGCTTCACTGGCAATGAGCTTCCATCCTTAGATGAGGTACAAAAGTCACTTCACTAATATTACAAAAGACTTGTTGCTTTCATCATAGGAAATTCCAAGGGTTTTAGGAGCTCTGTGCCAGGAATAGGGACAAAGACCAAATATATATTTCTTATTATAAATCACAATATCACAGAAACCATATGGCCCGCAAAGCCTAAAATATTTACTATCTGGCCCTTTACAGAAAAGATGCACTGACCCCTGGCCTAGGCCAACTCATCCACTGTGCCTCACACATAGGAGATAGTCAAATTTCTATTGAATGAAAAAATAAATGACTGAAAGCATTGCTGAGAGTCATAATGTGAATGACCCTGAGCCTCAGCCCCATGAGCTAACTGAAATTATAAGCCCTCCCCCAAGCCTCTTCCCTTTATTCCAGAGCTCCTTAATGAGGTGTACTCCCTTCCTCTGTGTCTACTGCTCTAGTCCAACCACCACTGTACCTCTTGATTTCTGCTGTCGGCTTGTCCCATGGTTTCGTTGATACCGTCATTTTCCTTGGCTGCTATATTACTGTTGACTCTTCTAGGAATTTAGGGTATGCTCCTAAAAAATCATTGTCTTTTAGACTTCTAAATGGCAGCTTTCTCTTTTCATTTTCATGTCCCTTCTTTGTGCTAATTTGGGACAAGAATGTCAGAGGCTAAGGGTTCATTGCATAGCCTCATCAGGCCTCATATTCAAAACTCTCTTGCCCACCCCAGGAACAAGGGCAGCAAGGTGGAATTCAGGTGCTTGGATTCTTTCCTCTCTCAGAGAGAGTTCCTGGTGTACTCAAGGTGCTCTTCACAGAACCTGAGACACTCTACTTCTGTTCATGAGTGTCAGCCTTAGCGTTGCAGCTCCACATTCCCATTTACTCATACGTGAATTCATTCATTCAACAGGAGGTCTTCCAAGGGTCCGCCAACAGTTACCTTTCCCAGAAGCCTAACAATCATCTTTACTACACCATAGTTTTTGAGGTAGGGTGCAGACTGGCCCCTACTCTATGACCTGACTATGACCCTGCCCTTGTTTAAACAGGCATACTGGGACACCTGGGTGGCTCAGTCGGGTGAGCGTCCGACTCTTGATTTTGGCACAGGTCATGATCTCAGGGTGGTGAGATGGAGCCCCACATCGGGCTCCGTGCTGGGCATGAAGCCTGCTTAAGATTCTCTCTCTCTCCCTCTGTCCCTTCCTCTCCCACTCATGTGCGCTCTCTCTAAAAACAAAACCAAACACAAACAAACAAAAACCAGGCAGACTTCAGGGCAACAGTAATAAAGACGGAGCATCTATGAACAGCATGGCACCATGACCAATTCAGCCCAAATTAATCCAACACAATGATGTATTAGTCAGGGTTCTCCAGAGAAACATATATATACATTTATATATACACATGTATATGTGTATACACTCACACATGTACGTATAGGATTTTTTATAAGGAATTGGCTGAGAAGGAGGCTGAGATTATGGAGGCTGAGAAGTCCCACAATTTACCGTCTGCAAATTGCAGACCAGGAACGTCAGCAGTGTATTTGGAGGCCTAAGAGCTAGAGGGCCCATGGTACAGACTCCAGTTGTGGTTGGAAGGCCTGAGCACCAGGAGCACTGAGGGCAAGAGAAGATCAGGAAGGGAACTCAGGCAAAGAGGGAGGGAATTCTTCCTTCCTCCACCCTTTGTTCTGTTCAGGCCCTCGATGGATTACCTGATGGCCCTCCACACTGGGGAGGTCAATCCACTTAGTCTACTGACTCAAATGCTAGTCTCCTTGGAAACAACCTCATAGACACAGTCAAAAATAATGTTTAGCCAGATACCTGGGTAGCCTTTAATCCAGTCAAGTTGACACATAAAATTAACTATCACAGATGTGCATAGTCATCATTACTGCGCTGCCTGGCAATCAGGCACAGAGGGTATATGCTAGTCTATAAATGCTGCAATTGCTGGTTTTTACCCAGCCTTAACAGGGTTTAGCAGGAGAGAGAAGGGCAAGTGGGAGGGGTCGGGGGTGGGCGGTGCTCTGAGTCATCTTTAAAAACTCCTGGTAACAGGTAGGGCTGGGAGGCTGGTTGGGTGCCTGGAGAGAGGAGGGGCAGTGGGGAAGAAGCCAGATGGGAGAGAGGCAGGGTAGGACAGAAGGCTAGAAGTCCCACTCACCAATGTTGCCCACACTGCCCCTGGCCTAGGGCTGATGAACTCTAGAACCAGAGGGGAAGAAAAGGAAGGGTGAAAAGAAGGGACAAATCTCCTCTGAAGGGATTTCTCAGGAGGGTGGCAGCCAACTCGCGGTGCACTACAGGTAGTTTTGGCAAAACACCCGCGTGGGCACATTTTCACGACATACCCGCTGCCGCTAACGGTCTCCCACAATCTCATCAGTGACGCTCAGTCCCTGACCATTAGCAGGAAACCCGTGATGGCTTGTCTGAGCCAAGTGAAGAGCCCTCATTCAATACCCCAATTGAAAGCAATCAAGTTTGTGGATGAATAATGAAAAGAGAAAGCAGCCTTGCCCTTCCACCTGGTAAGGCCACACGCAGGAGTCTGTGACCCAGAAGAGAAGCCTCACCCAACCACCTTGGCACGCTGATCTCAGCCCTCCAACCTCTAGAACTTTTTGAAGCTCAGCAAAGAAGGGAAATCCATTGAGAACAGTCTGTAAAGCAGCCCCCTTGGGACCCAGGTCTTCTCCTCCTCCTTTCACAGATAAGGAAATGCAACCATAGGAGGAGGTGCATTTATGGTCAGCACGTGATCATCCAGTGCTTTCCGTGGGGCTGGAACCCAGCTGCCTGTCTCCTACTTCTAATGCTCTAAAAAAACCCCTGAGAAATAGGCCAAGCATCCTCATTACAAATCCAACCATACTACAACAAGAAGAGAAATTCTCATGGTACCTGGAGGAAAGAGGACAGGACACATTTTGGACTGATGGCCTATGGGCCCCATCCGGCTATATGTACATTTTGCTTGGTCTGCACAGGGTTTAAAAAAAATTTAGCTGTCAGCATTTTAAAGTTGAGATACTTGAACTAGATTTATCAGTTTCTGATGTTCCCCAGGAAGCTGTGGCAGCATCTGGCCCTCTTCCCTCCATAGCAGTATTTCCTTAGGGGACAGCCGCTGCCTTGCTTGGTCTCCTGGGCAGGGTGCTCACCACTCCTTGCCGCGTCCTGGTCTCCAGGGGAAGGGGTGCACTGGCTACTTCATTCACTTAGATTACCTGCCGGCTTGGACAGTTTTTGTTTGTGACCTCCGACTCTGAAAAACTGCAACCACCTTCTGCAATTGCTTTAAAGACAGAGAGGAAGAGGCTGACTCTGGACTGCAGAGAAAGAACCAGCACCCACATTGGGCAAATGGGTTGGGGAGTGGAGGGAGAAGCTTTCTCAGAACATGGACTTTAGCTCAGTGTCAGAATGAATTTTGGACACGTCTCCTGAAATGGTCCCAGAAAGGGTTTGGACACACAGTTAGATGCCTATCTATCAGGGAAAATGAAGAAGGCATTCTTCCCTTCATTACCTTGGGAACTGGACTCTATCCCCTTTAAGGAATGCTTTTGGAATGCTCAGATTTAATACAATTCTTTCTAATTGGATAACACAGCCACAGAAAGTATTAAAAGGTGCACAGCGGCCTGTCCCTCATGCCTCAGCTCCCCTCTGGGAGACAACAATTGTGCCTTGCTTTGTGTCTTTCCAGAGATGTTCTGGGCATATGCACACTTACATAGTTTTCCTTATAGAAGGAATAACTCACTGTAAAGAGAGAGGGAAAGAACCGCCTTGCAGAGAGATTGTCAGATTTACCCATACGCACACTTTTTCCAGTCCCTCCTCCTGGGACTCTTCAAACACACACATCCAATCATGTGAGTCTCCTACATCAAATCCCCCCACGGTTTTCCATGGTTCCCAGAGTACAGGACAAACTCTAGCCTGGCTCCCGAGGTCCCGAGTCACCTGGATACTGCCTGCCCTCAGCAATCACTTCTTGGCAGTGTGGTCTTACCTCCCTTGTTCCAGCCAGACTGAAGTCGCAGGCACTTCCTGCTGGGAACCACACTCTCCCTCGTGTCCTTTCTACGGTACCTGCCGCTCCGTTGGTATCTTACCATTCACTTCCGTTTGCCATTTCCCGAGTGCTCATTTACCGAGGGCTTCTTGGGCGGCTAGGCCAGGTAAGTGTCCCTCCCCCCTGCTCTGTACCTGCATGCCAGTCCCTACAGCTTAAGGTAATTGCTCCCAGCATGGCCCGTGTTCCCAGGCAGGCTCTGGGAGGGCAGGGACTCGCCTGTCTTCACTCATCTCTGTGTCCCCCGCATTCAGCACAGGTCTGGTAGAGAGAAGACACTAACAAACAGTCCCTGAAGCAATGAAGAAGGATCGCTACAGAGGACAAGAAAGATCACGGGCTTTGCTACTCACACCCCACTCCGTTGCTTGGCACAAATGTACATTGGTGGCTGGGTAACTTGGTTTCTCAGAAGCAAGAGAACATTTTTATGTTAACAGCACAAATTCCAAATGTCCATTTTCTGATATTTAAAGATAAGTCACACTGTATGAGACATGAAATAAGGATTTCCTTTGATCTATCGCTGCTTGGCTCTGAAAAGCTTTGATCTTCTGACAAAGGACTCTGAATTTGCATTAAACAGCCACTAAATGGATCGTAATTTTCTGTGCCCAGAACAATAAACCAACAGATGTTTGGAAAGGGCATTTGAGGAAATGAAAAATGATTTATTATAATACAACGGAGCCAATAATTTAGTGCCCCCAAAACAATCATATTTAAGAACTGTTAAAAACAAGACAACAGGCCCAAAATGGAGATGCTTATGCTAAGCCCCACATCCCCAAACCAAGACTTAATTACACTTTTGGCTCTCCCAGGAATGCAAACTATGCAAACTTAAACCAATCAGGATTCACCTAAACAGTGTTATTTAAGTAATCTGCCTGATAGACCCCTGCCATCCCCTGAAGGAAAGTAACTTTGCAACAAACAACTTGATTTCCTGCCTTGTGTAACTTCCTTGTTCCTGCTCCCTTCTGCCTTTAAGGTTTTTTCATTTGCACAGCAACTCCAAGCTTCTTTCTTTCTGCTAGATTGGAGGCCACCCAATTCAAACTGATTTTTGGTCAGATAAACTCAAAATTTTTATGTGCCTCAGTGTATCTTTAATAGTTTTGGTGTAGGAAGATGGAAAACCAAAGGAGAGGCTCTCCAACCCCCCAGGAGGAAGCAAACATGGGTACCTGTTGAGCCCCTGCAGCCCGCGGCTTTCCTGCTGCCTCAGGATGTGGTGGGGAAATCCCTCTGAGATCCTCCGCAGCTCTGGTGTTAGAAGCTTCCAGACTTATCTCAGCGTTTCTTTCTCTGGACTGGGTCCGACTTGGAAACCAGACCCGGTTGACTTAGGCTGGACTGGGGGTGGGGGTGGGGGGACTGGCCAGTGTGAGACCTCAGGTGAATAAAATTTTGTTTTAAGGCTGAACAAGCAGGTTAAGCTTGCCAAAGATAATCTCCAATTACAGCGGCCACAGCTGAGGACTTTTCACCTATATGAGCTTAAGGGATCGCAGCCAAGCATTCCCAGCAAAGGGTAAAGGGAAATTTATTTTTCTCCCTCTATAGTTTCCGGTGACCAGGATGAGACCCGCTGGGACACCCCACTCACTCCACAGCCTTCGACAGGATCCTGGGAAAACTGGCAGAAGTGGGCAAAGGGTGAGCATTCTTATCCAAGGGGCTCTCCCAGATTTCTCTGTGTGGTGTCTGGTGGAGAGAAGCTAAGACTTCTGGGCAAAATTAAACATCTAGGAAAATGTTCCTGAGAAGTGTCATCAACACTTCATTGTCTGCCTTGGCTCTGTCTCAAGGCTGTGGTTTCGGCTTCAAGGCTGGAACACTACCCAGCCCTGGTCACAGTCCCCTTCTGCGGCAGAAGATTTAAGTAAGAACCTCCAGCCTCTGTTTTCAAGTCAGGGAAACAAAAGGAGCCTGGTTGTGGGGGCTACAGGAATCCTATTTACATTGCTGTTAGAAAGCATTTCCCTCCAGGAGATTATATCCCTTCAAGGACATCCTCTTTGTCTACCCTTCCCGCCACCTCCTGCTACCCAGTGGGTGAGGGGGGGAGAGAAGAAAACTCGCTTCTTCATGATGGATACGTTGTTGTGTGCTCCAGGGGTCAAGGCCCAGGACCTGGGAAGCCCCTTTGTGTTTGCATCCAACGGGGCAAGACCATGAACGACAGGACGTGGACAGAAAGGACAGCCAAGGGGCAGCACACCACGCCCCACGCCCCCGCCATGCCTCCTCTTAGAAAGCTCCTGTCCCGCAAGTTGCCACCTCCCAGCCCGTTAGGAGGAATCAGGACCTCGGGTCCCATAAGCATGAGTAGCGTGACCTGATCCTATAAATTGAACAGCAGAAGAAAGAAAATGGGACCCTCTCCTGAGTTTTTTTCAAAAGTTAAGCCCTTAAGAGGAATAACAAGACAACAAAAACCAGAGCATGCACAGCAGATTCGGAAGATCCCACAAGAAGGAGGAAAACTTCTAAATGTTCTCAGATGCTGGGTGGAGGGGGATAAGCGAAGCAGGGAAATCACGAGTACATGGACGTCGGTAGAGCTCTGGCCAAGGGGAACCTGCATTTTCCTCCTGGGCACAGGCAGGGGAGGTGGTACAGAGGGAGTAGAAGTGGCCCAGGGTGTGTGCGTGCGGGAAGAGCTCCCCGTAACCGGGGAGCGTGCCCTGGGCCCTGGTGAACTGACCTATGTGTCCGAGAGTGGTATGCAGTCAACTTGGCCCCTCGGACAGCCTCCCTGAGTTTCTGGCGCCTGAGCAGGACCCAAGAGGGCACAGCCACAGCTGAAATGCAGGGGGCCCTGGACGAGCGGGAGTTAGAACAAGACAGGGCTCAGCAGCACACTCTGTGTACCGACCGCGGAGGGCTGCTGGATGGACAGCAGCACAAGGAGATGGCCTCATGGTCAACGAGACCCCGGCCGACGGATGCCCGCTGCCTTGGCACTGCGTCTGGCTCTGGGAGTGAAACGGAGAGGAGACTGGGCTGAGACCACGTTTCCATCCCCACCCGCATCCCCCAAGAAAATGGAGGCTTAGGATACAAATTAAGTTAGCTATGGGGGTTGACCAATATTCTTAGATCCTATTGAGTAGAATTCCACTCTGGGGAAAAATTAAGGATACATGGATCCACTAAAAACCACTGGAAAGATACATACCCAACATTCATAGTGGTTAACTCTGGGTGGTGAAACTACTGGATCTTTCTCTTTCTCCCTCCCTCCCTTCCTTCTCTTCCTTCCTTCCTTCTCTTCCTTCCTTCTTTTTCCTTCTTTCCTCTCTCTCTTTAAATGTATCTTCATTTCTAGTTTTCCATAATGAACTATTTTCTAATTTTCTACAATGAACTTGTTAGGAAAAAACAACACAATAAAATAAGAAAAATGAAAAAATAATCAGCGTGCAGGGTTTATTCCATTTTATTCTGAGGATGAAAAAGAGTCCACTGATGTGTGTTTGGTTTTCATGCTGGGCCTGGGACAAGCCAAAGATCTCCAGTGTACTCTGGACTGTCTTTCATCCTTCCTCCTCTTCTATAAATATCTGGGATTCTGGTCTTTCTAGAAAACTTCCAAGAACCTTCTTTGCAGAGGACCTGCCATTTGTATCTGCTAAATTGTCTTTTGTCCTTCACAGTTTGGGAGTTTGCAGTTCAGAGAGATTACATTTAAGGCGCTTTCCCTCCTTCATCCAAGCAGGACACTGGCTGTCTTATTTACCTGTGCTTGAGAGGCTGAAATAACTGATAGCATTTGATGCTGAGGGCAAAATCTAAATAATATTAAGGGCATTTATCAAGAGGAGGCAATCGCATTAAATTCCCAATTCCTTGTAGTGTAGAGAAATGGCTAAACTAGTCGCGTTTAGTTTCGATCAGAACCTACCACCCTCACTCAGTTTCATATGGACATCTGATAAGAAATTAAATTAACCAAACTAGGTGAACCATATACCGTGTACATTTCTAATTATGGTCTGGAATCCCCATGGCACCCAGCAGGCCTCTGGGATAACCTAGTCCCTGAATCACTTTGTGAGAACTCAGAAAATGAAAATTCATTTAAATCCTGGCCTATGGCTGGGCAAGTAAATTTATTGCCCCCCGCCCCCCAAATCCTATCTGTTCTGGTTTTAAAGTTCTAGACTGAAAGCGTTTTGCCTTTTCCATGCCAATAACTACTACCCACCTCAGCCCCTACATACGAGATAATTAGAAGAAGGGTGACTCTTTGATGGCCTTCCATATCTAGAAGTTGCAAGAAGGTGATTTCTAATAACTACCCAATAATGTGATAAGTCAGAGACCTGATTCCTTCCCCCCAACATCCATGCCCTCTTGCTTCTACCTTGTGCATATTTCTTTAATGAAAACAGCTTTTCTCCATCTTCACAGACACTTCCCCGGGCCAGCCATGGATACTGCCATCTTAGCTTCCCACCTGGTCTTCAGGAAGTGCCATCCTTCTAAAACACAAGTGCAATCCTGCCCTTATCTCTTCCAAAGCTCTGCAATAGATCCCCACTGCTCTTAGGGTAAAACTGAAACTCTTTCTCCTGGCTTTCAAGGCTTTTCATTAGAGGTTGTTAACCAGAAGCCTGTGGGATGATAGGTTTTGCTTGGCTCACACAGTGCTTTTATAAATTTCAAGTAAAGCCAATGTTTATAATTTTGAAAATTTTGTGTACAAACCAAAATGTAAGGCTTCCTTTGGAAAATCAGGGTATCTGCTAACACTGGGCACAGGCTCTCACATGGAAAGAACTGTCTAGAGCGGAGTCGGGGTTTCCCATGTGGGTGGAGGCTCTGTTCTTCAGCTCTCAGGCGGCACCACCCTGTTATAGGTCCTTCCTACGGTTCTTTGAGGTTACCTGTCTGACGCTGTGGATGGGTAGGCTGTATGTGACTGACCCCCGGACACTATGCCATTTCATCTCGCACTGCTCTTTCTTCATGCATGCCTGGTCCAGGTGGGCTAACTTCTCTCAGTCTCCCCTGCCCAGCCCACCCTCCCATATGCACAATCCGGGCTCTCTGCCCTGCCCCCCCCCCGAGGATGTCTAATTCCAACTCATTCTTCGAGGCTTAACATAAGTGTTCCTTTCTTAGGAATAGTCTGCCCTGACCTCACCTACCCAGACCCCCAGCCCAGGTCATGTTCTAATTGTTCCTCCTAAGAGTGCCCTATCGTGTAGGGCCTGAATTTGGTGCTCCACAGTATGTGCTGCCTGTGGGCATCTGGAGAAATTGGGAGGCCCTCAGATGGCCCCACTGCAAGCTCCCGGCCCCCCTCTGCTGCCCCAGCCAAACAAGCCTCCTTATCCCACGGCCCTGGGGGCAGTTCCTGCTCCTCTCTGACTAGCAGGTTTCAGTTCCCTGCCGCCTCCTGGAAGTATTCAAACAAGCCAGTCACATCTTCTTGCAGGAACCAAGGGCACCCCACCTTCTTTTTTTTTAAAGACTTTATTTATTTGTCAGAGAGATAGAGAGAGAGCACAAGCAGGGGGAGCAGCAGAGGCAGAGGGAGAAGCAGGCTCCCCCCTGAGCAGGGAGCCCGACGTGGGGCTCGATCTCAGGACCCTGGGATCATGACCCGAGCAGAAGGCCAATGCTTAACCGACTGAGCCAGCCAGGCGCCCCACATCCCACCTTCTTGATACTGCAAAGCTTGCCTCTCACAGCCCTGATGATTCACTCTGTCTCTGAGTGCAACCCTTTTGTGGCCTCATATGGCCTGTGGTGTCCTCCTTCCCCAGACTGTGAGTATATACGTGACCAACGAACTGCTTGAGCCTCCCCTGTCCAGTGTCAAGGGTATGTATTCAGCCATCCCTACAGCCCTAGGTTGGGACTCC
Organism: Halichoerus grypus; assembly: GCF_964656455.1. Classification (NCBI taxonomy): domain Eukaryota; kingdom Metazoa; phylum Chordata; class Mammalia; order Carnivora; family Phocidae; genus Halichoerus; species Halichoerus grypus. The sequence continues at coordinate 152,791,231 of NC_135717.1, read as the reverse complement.
CTCCTTCAACAATAGGGGGTAACTAAAACACCCCACATGTACCATCATCACTCCTTGCTCACATGCCGTCCCCCCACGCCACCCCGACCCCAGACCATCCACTCCACGAGGCCAGGGGCAGGAAAATGAGATGGGCATACTGTTTGCCTCCAAATCCCCAGTACGTAGCACAGAGCTTGGCACACAGCGGGAGCTCGGTAAACTCTTGCTGGAACTGTCTCAGTGCCGTGGTGGACGGCTCACGGGTGGGAAGTTCAGCCAGAGTGCAGAAGATGAGCATCTTTCTGGGACTGCAGAGGACGTCTGCCCTGGATGACACTGCACTTCTCAACTCTTAAGAGTCCGTGATGCCAGCAGTCTGTCACTTCATTTCAGATTCATGCAGTTGCTTGTTTTGCCAAAAAAGACAGGGTAGAAAACCAGCTATTTTTCACCAGGAAGCAGAACTCTCAGCTTTCAAGATGCACTCACTAATGTCAAACAGCCTTCGGTTTCCAGAACTAGGAGCCCAGCGCAAGGAGCAGGACAGAGCTATGTAAGATATGAAGAAGGTGCAGAACTGAATGCCATTTGTTCCAAAGAGCACTATCACAGCCCCCGGGTGCTCACTAGGGTAGAAAAAAAAAAAAAGCCCTACCATCTGCAGATGGTTTAGCAACAAATTTATGCCATTTCCATGTGTTAGTAATGCAGTTCTAGAAATGAATCTAATCAAGGGGCTGTTTTAGCAGCGAGGATGTTCTCACTTAAATCCAGAAAACGATTTCCGTCACTTCCAGATTTTTAAAGATCACAATCCAGCTGAGTTTCTGTAATATGCCATTTAAACATCTTGGAAATAAATGTATGTATTAAAATAGTAGCAACACCAATGGGTTATCATGGAGCATTGTAAAGCATCATCGTGTAACATTATGGGACTTCAGAGAGATATATATTCGCAATTTAAATTTTAAGAATGCTCCACAGCTTTTTCTTTCATTTATTGAGTTAAAATCCAAACTGTTTTAGAGGCATAAATTTTACATATTTTAGAGTTATAAATTTTGCAGCTTATGCAGAATTTATGCTGGTCAGACCAATCAGAGAAGGGGCTGGAAATGCTTCATTTTAGGTTATGCCTACACATGAAACTAACTGGACTAAGTTCAATTCATAATTTGATCAAACCTTTGGCTTAAGAAAATCTTAGTTTTGTTCAAACTCTATCCCAGGGGTGAAGAAAGATGTCAAATAGAGACAAATTATTAGAACCAAAAACCCTGCTTTCTAAGGGAGACAATGGAGTGAAGTGGTTCTGAGCTCAGGCCTTAGATTTCACTGCCCTGGGTTCTAATCTTGGTTCTGCCACTTATTAGCTACCTTGGTTTGAACAGATTACTTAACCACCCCCAACCTCATCATCTTAAAACGGCAACAATAGGAATACTTAGGTCACGGTGATGTTGTGAGGATTATAGGTGAAAATGCATATAAATGTTTATCATATCTACTGGCACATAAAAAGCACTCTTTAAATGTCAACTATTGTTACTATTATTATTTGAGATCGGTTTCACAAAATATCCCAGCAATGAAATCTTCGAAAATTTGATTCTGCAACTGGCTGTTGGAATCCAGAATTTGCCTCTTGGATTGCCATGGCCATTGGCTCCCCACCAGTTTCCATAATTTAATTAACAAACATGTGACTGTGCCAATTCCCGGAAGGGAAAAAGCCAAGGAAAAGTAGGGATGGAATTTGGTATTATATACAATAATATAAAATCAGGAAGGGACATTATCATTCAAGTCAGTAATGAATCAAAAACCCAGCCAAGGTATCAGGCCTTCTGGGTAAGGAATCAGGGGCACCTGGGTGGTTCAGTCATTAAGCGTCTGCCTTTAGCTCAGGTCCTGGGATCGAGCCCCACGTCGGGCTCCCTATTCCACCGGAAGCCTGCTTCTCCCTGTCCTATTCCCCGTGCTTGTGTTCCCTCTCTTGCTGTGTCTCTCTCTTTCAAATAAATAAATAAAATCTTTAAAAGAAGAAAAAAAGGAATCATTATCACACAGAAAGTGGCTGGCCTCAGATTTCCTTGGATCTGGGAGCATCAGCCCCCATTATCAAGTGATGTCCTTGGGGGGCTGTTATGCCATGACTGGGCTTGGCCATTTGGAGTCTGAGACACAAGGCCTGCACTGCTAATGGGCATCTCGAGTAGTTTCAAGTTTCCACAATTGGACTGTTGTCCCCATGAGACTTGACATGGAAAAGTGGGTCTTGGCACTGGCATGTTGTGTCCCTGTTTTCAATGCCTGTCCTCTAGCTCTGATTTTCTGCAGCACCAACACACATCACTTAGGACATTGGTCAAGTAAGATAGACAAGACTATCCAACTTATTCAGAAAAGGATAATCATTTTCCTCTGGCTAGAGCCAACTGTGCCCAGCATTCTGAGGATTATCTCACCATGACTTACTTGTAGGAAGGCAGGTAAGAAAGCATATTCTCCATCACCTCCCAAGAGGCAAGTACTCAATGTGAAGGGGGACACACAATTTGCTTATTGTTACCTTCATATCTAAACTGTTGCAGGTTAACATTATCTATATGAACAATTCGAAAATATATAAACATCCTGTGGGCAGGGATCATGGTGATCTTCTTACTCACCATGGTATGCCTAGAATCTAGCCCAGTCCCTAGAACACAGTGTGTATTCATGAATATTTAATGAGTGAATAAGTGGGTAAATGAATATATATGAGCTCTCTCACTTTTGTGCCTCAGTCTGAAATCTCTTTCTACCTTTGACCATGAGTAGAAGTAAACTTCTACTCATCCTAAAAGTTTCTCCTCAGTTGCCATTCATCCTATAAAATGATTGCTTTCATTTCAGGTAGGGGAAGTCCTCTTTGTCTCTTCTGCCACAGTATCCAACACATACCTCCATGTCAAGATTTCTAGATGCAAACAACAAAACCCACTCTGGCCGGTTCAAGCAGGAAGGGATGTGTTAAAGGATATTGGGGGGCTCACAAAATTTTGAAGAGGGATCGAGAACGAGGTCTCAGAGCTCCCTAGCTAGAAGTACCAGCGAGGGAAGAGCCCGATCACACTAGCTGCTTGAGGAAGACATGGCAGCTCCTGCCGCTGACCCCGAGCACTGATCACCCAAAGCAGACCTGAGGAGACAGGCATGGGGGCTCCAGCCACCTCTGAACTAGACACCTCTACCACTCTTCTCGTCAGAAGATTCCACCTTGTAGTGTATGGCTGCTACCTCATGCTGACCATTTCCGTCTCCACCTGTGCTAGTACATGTGACTGGAAGAACGCGGGCCACGTGCCTGAGCTTCGGCTGCAAGTGGTCTGCGAAACGTAAGTTTTACTTTTCCAGTCTGTGTAGCAGAGGAGGGCAAGCTAGAAGGTGTTGAGTGAGCCATCTAACCATGTGCACTATGCTTCATAGCACCACTGTCTCCTTTACTTGGTATGAGTTCCTTAAAGTCTGAGAGAGAAAAAAAAATAAGCATTGGATCAGTACAGAAAATCCAACAACTGACCAGCTGGAGTTCCAAAAAAAGAAAACAGAGAAAAAGGAGAGAAAGAAATAATACCAATGTATTTCCCAAGATGAAGGATAAGAATTTCTACACTGAAAGGTGTGAATTTTAAAGGTCCTCTCTTAGACACATCTCCAACAAATTTCAGAGCACCAAAGATAAAGAAAAGACCCTAAAAACTTCAGAGAGAGAAAAAAGTCATCCACAAAGGACCTAAAAAAACCAGACTGGCACAACAATGCCAGGTGCTGAAAGAAAATGGAACAACACTTTTAAATTGAAGAAAATATGGTCTTCGACTTGAATTCTATCCCAGATAAGATGTCATTAAATAATAATGGCAAGATAGATTTTGTTACATGCAAGGCTCAGGAAGTTTACCTCCTATCCATTGTTCACATGGGAGTTACTAGAGAAGATGTGCTCCAGTAAAATGAGGAAGTAAATCAAGAAAGAGGAAGTCATAAGATCCAGGGAATGGTGTGTCCAATTTAGAGGAGAATGGAAGAGAAGGAAAACACCAGCTAATTATGAGTCCCAGAAGGCAATCAGTCTAAATTAGAGGAGACAAATGGAGAGTGCCAAGAGGAGGTCTCTGGGGGGAATACAATGTCTATAAACTAGATAATATGCTGGAGACATTTTAGGAACATAAGCAGATGATAAAGGCAGAAAATATAAAAATTAAGGCAATTAGAAATTCCAGGAAAAATTAAAAAACTGAGATGAATGTTATCATAGCGTATTACTCTTCCTCCAGAAAAATAATGAAGACTGTTTAATGATTTTCAATTTTTAAAACCAGCAAAAGACAAAGCCTGCACAGCAAAGACTATAAATATTATGACTCTGGTTAGCGTAAAGCTACAAATTCAGATGAGAGATGTTAGGCAGGGAGGGGAGATTATGGGAAGGAAAGGACGACTATGTACTAAATCGTACCTTACAAAGCAAGGAGTATAGCACCCAGCATTCTTACCCCCATCTTCTCATAATAGCACCTCAATTTTCCTTGGGGTCATTTCTCCTCCCCACCACATGCAGTCTTAGTGAGAATGTCAATCCACATGTCCTACACTCTGTAGCCAATGGGTGAGCATGTGGTCCATTATAAACCATTCAGACTTTCTCCTCCCGGTAAATTAAGAATCTCCATTAATTCACATTGGGCAGTGCCCTAAAAAGACACTGCATTAATTCTCAGAACAACCTTAGATTCCCAGAACACCCCCTATTCATGACTTTTCTGAAACCTGACTCTTCAGCTTCTTTGATTCTGGGGGTATCTGTCCTCCTCACTAACCCCCAATCCAATTTTTGCATAACTTAGCAAGAATTGGATTCAACTGGTAAGATATAATAAGATAAATAGAAATGCAATTACAGCATTTTAAATTACAAAAGCTGGAACCGAGAATAGTGATGTGGGTGTGTTAAGGGCCAGGGGATTAGAGGAGGGAATCCAGTGAGCAAAACTCTCACCTCTTAACAAGAAAATGTAAAAAGTGTAAAGCTGATAAAACATGAAAGGACAACATAGCACATTAGCAATAACCACCATAATAAAGCTAACTAAATAAATAAGTAAAACTTTAAAATTTAAAAAGAGTCATGGTCTCTGGACAAAAGGGACCAGGTAGGGAGATGTAGGACAAGAGACTATTTCTTCTTATTATAAATTCATCTTAATTTTTCCCTGTGTGTATACATTAATTGATAAAATTTTTAATGTTAAAGAGGTGGGGAATGAAGATTGTTGGTCTATCTATAATGAAGATGGTTCAGAATTTCAAAGCTTCTTCTCAGAATAGTCAGCCTGGGCAGGGAGGGGCTGTTGCCTCCTCTAATGCCCTCCCTGGAGCCCCACCTGTTGGCCACCTCAAGCATGTCTGCCTTTTCTTGACATGCCCTTGCCAGGCTTAGGTGATTGGCACAGGACTTGGATACTTTGACTTGCTCTCTGCCCCTCTCCTTACCCAACTTCACCCCGCTTTCGTGGAAAATCAGAACTGGTCTTATCTCTACTCTTAAGGGATAAGGAAAACAACATCTCCACGTCTTTAAGACCACACGCTTTGTTTTGAATGCGAGGCATAGTTTTCACTGTGCTTGTATGCCATTTTACTGATAACGCAAGGACAGACCCTGATACGGAAGGTGAGGAGATGGCACTTTTCCCAGCGTTGAATTAGGGGAAATCAGAAACTTCAAGTTGTGTTTGTTTTTCTTTAGTGAGTGAAACTCTGGAGATGATTTAAGCCATGCATGGAGATTGTTAGGCAGGACAGACTCTGTGGAAGTAGATGAGAGAGAGGGAGAATCCCAGAGTTCACAGGCTAACCATCCCAAAGAGGTGATTAGTGTTTCAACACTAGCATTCAGCTCGATTGTCAAAAACGACCTGAGTCATCACAGGAGGCAAAAAGCGGCCACATGCACCCTTTCCCATCTTCACATTCCTGTACCTTTGGATGAGAGTGACCATCTCCCCCTTTCCACATCCCTCTGCATGCCTGATCCTCGGTCTGAAAGATGGTGAGCGTCAGAGGAGAGGAACGAAGGAAACTGAGGCTGGAAGATCTGAGGGAAGGAATGAGATCAGTTAGAAGCTTTCAGGCCGCAGACAGAGTGGGGTCAGGTGAAGAATTACTCACATTTTAAAGGCAAGCTGCTCTGTACCTTCAGAACATCACCGAGTCATGTCTGGGAATTCCCCGAGGTGTCTCGTAAGTGCTCATGACCAGTTCTCTCATCCTCTGCTTTGGTTCTCTTGTTAAGACGTTTGCTTCCTTGGCTCAATTAGCAATTGTAAAATGGTAGGGATAATTCTGTCCCATAAGAAAATGGATGCGATCGCTGCATGTTATGGTCATTATCACAGCGTAGGGCCTCAGACAGTACTAGGAAGTGCTGATATCAATGAATTGCCCTTATAAAATGTATCCAGCCTATCATGTGGGCATATCACTGGGAGATTCCAATCCCAATCTTATAGACCAGTATTGGTCTATTGGCACAAACTTACATGTCAATAGCACTATTTTGATAAATTACAATATACTGTTATGGTGAATTCAAACTCAGTTGAAATCCCAAATGATTTCTGTTCAAATTCTGGCTCCAGTATTTAGCATCTGTGTGACCCTATAGGGACAGGTCTAGATTTTGTAGGACCTAAAGCTTATATAATCTGGGGAGCTCTTGAAGAAAAGACTACAAATGCATGAATTCAAAATCAATGCCAGGTCTTGTAAAGAGGCTCATATAACTGAGAGGCCGGGCTTAAACTTTATTAGCTTCATGGTAGACCTGCCTCTAGGTACATCTCGCCTCTGGGAAAAGTTACATGATCATTCTATATCACAGTATCATCATCTATAAAGTCAGGATAATGATTGTCACTTTGTAGAATCCATATATATATGTATGTATGTATGGTCCAAGGTACCTTGTATTGAGAGTCAGCATTCTAGAACTCAAAAATTGGTCTCGTTATGAATATTCAAGTGTAGAGAGGCCATATACTGTAATGATTAGGTTGAAATTTTTCTTTTCCTGAATTCTGATTAATTATGTATGTATGTAGACCAATCCCAATGGACACAGGACTATGTGATCATCAGTCAATAACATAAACTCTCAGAAATAACACCAAAGTATTGCAATGTGGCAATCTGACGACTGTCAGATGGGATCTTGGCAAGGACAAGGAAAACAGTTTGAGAGACTGAGGCAGGTAGTGTGAAATCCTGCAGGTTTGAATGTTGACAAAGACTTCACCCCACTGACCACATCACCCTTTTGGGAAAGTATTTTAACAAACACAACCTTGGGGCGCCTGGGTGGCTCAGTCAGTTAAGCGTCTGCTTTTGGCTCAGGTCATGATCCCAACGTCCTGGGATCGAGCCCCGCATCGGGCTCCCTGCTTGGCGGGGAGCCTGCTTCCCCTGCTTGTACTCTCTCGTGCTCTCTCTGTCAAATAAATAAATAAAATCTTAAAAAACAAAACAAAATAACACCACCTCATTTAAGCCTCATGGCAGCTCTGGAGAGCAGAGTAACGGTGATGAGCACCCTTCAGAGGGCCTTTTTTGGCAAGCCCACTTTACAGAGCAGCTGGGAGTCAAGCCTACACCGTCATCATCACTCACTGAGTGTCTCCTAAGTGTCAGATATTGTGCTAAGTACTTCACATGTGTTTTCTCATGTAATCCTCCATGTACTATTATGTTCATTTGACATTGAACCATCAGAGCTGAGGTTCAATATCTTGCCAAGGACGTGTAACAATATATTAAGTTATGATAGTTTTGAGCATTTTTATAAGTATGTTAACAGATTTGGAATCCATTTTGGAACTCATAGAAGGTTTGGAACCCATGGAGAAATTACCTAAGGGCCCTGGGCTACATATGGAACTGAATCTGCATCCTCTATAAGAGAATACATTCTCCTCAAGGATTAACATGCATAACAGCACCAAGACTGCAGGTAGATTCAATCATTTCTGGGCTATTTCCTATTTATCTCTGTATTGCTAATGTCTAGTACAGTTGCTGCCTAAATGTTGTGAGATGAAGAAGTGAATGAATATTTTGGTCGTGTGGCAAATGAGGGGCAGGGCCAAGAAATCTAGGTCTCTGGACTCCTAGCCGGAGTCCTATCACTATTAACACGGCTGTCCCCTCTCTACGGAGGTTTGGTAAACTTGCTGTAAAAGAGACCCCAAATACAATGGCTTAAACAACATAGAAGTTTATAACCTTCTTATGCAAAAGTCCATGTAGTCATTTCAAGAGAGAAAGAGGTGAGGAAAAGCCAGCCCCCTCCTTGTACTCACCTAACCAGGAAGCTTCATATCACTTCCAGGCACATTTTACGTGCCAAACGTGCCAAACTAGTCACGTGGCCACATCTAGCCACATGGGATGTTGGGAAATGGAGTCCTTATGCCCATCTAAAATTTCTATTACTATCAAAGGCAGGGGAAGGGTAGGGCTCGCCAGAGGGACGAGCCACTTTGCACAGTGGGCAAAGCACTAACAGGTGGAAGCGGGGCGGGGGGGGGGGGGGAGGTTTCCTCATCTGCAAAATCCAATAATAATTATAACTACCCTGAGGCTCAGGTTTTTCAACTCTAAATAAAACAACAATGCTAATTAATTTAGTGAGCATGTTCGGTGCTCTGGATGCTGTACCATATACTTACTTTATATATGTGATTTAAGGGCGCCTGGGTGGCTCAGTCGGTTAAGCGTCTGCCTTCAGCTCAGGTCATGATCCGGGAGTCCCGGGTGGAGCCCCGAATCGGGCTCCCTGCTCAGCAAGGAGTCTGCTTCTCCCTCTCCCTCTGCCCCTCCCCCCTGCTCATGTGTGCTCTCTCTCTCTCTCTCTCTCTCCCTCACACAAAGAAATAAATCTTTATATATGTGATTTAATCCAATCTTCCCAACAACCCTTCAGGCCAGCATTCTTATCACCCCTTTCCTTTTAGAGAGAAGGAAACTAAGCCTCAGAGAAGTTACGTAACTTGCTCAAGGTGTCACACAGTGAGTGTGTGAGTGACGCAGCCCGAGCTGGGCTCGCGGACTCCACAGCCCACGCAGGGACCCCCTTGCGCAACCCCGGAGAGGAGGTTGTCTCAGTGCCGTATCTGCCCCGCACCCTTGTCATCAGCGTGAAGGGTGACGCGACGGATGGAGGACATGGTTGGTCCCCTCCTCTTTCCTCAAGGAGGGCAGTGTGCCGTGCTGGGGCTTCAGGCGCCCTTGCCTGAGTTGAGTAAAGAACCTGGCTCCCGAACGGGGACTGTCCAGAAACAGTTCATGGTTGCTGGAGCCAGGCTGGAGCCGAGAGGAGGAGGAATCCAGGTTTGAGGAGAGAAGAGGAAAAAGCAATAAACTGAAAATCACAGCTCTGTAGGCAATGGAATCTATTACTCAGAGATTAAAATGTCACAAGGAGTACACGTCAGCTCTAGACCTTGGAAAATGTTTTTTCCATCATAATTACTTCTTGCCACCAACACAGGACTATTTCCCTTCCTAGGGAGGAGATTGCCCAACTTGATGTCTTTCTAGCTTTCTGCAGACCTCAAAAGTTGCCGCTTACGTTTATTCATAGTATTAACAATGGCCAACACCAACGGGCACTTACCATATACCAGATACTTACAGCTTATTAAGCCTTCAATAACCCTGTGAGATGGATACTATTCATTTCTCCCCCATCTTACAGATGAGGAAACTGAGGCACAGAGACGTAGGTTAATGTGCCTAACCTCACACAGATGGTAAGAGGAGAGTCAGCATTTGAGCCCAGCTCATCTGTTTAGAAGTGTGATCTTAAACACTCGTGGAAACTTCCTCCTCACAGCCCAATTCTATTTGTGGGAAAGCAGGAAATAACACAAGTCCTCCCAGAAGGAACCTGGCAAGTTATCCCTTTTTTTTTTCTTTCACATTCAGGCACAATATGAGCCAAAAATCTAAGGCATGGAGGGTGGAGCAAGAAATGTCAAATCCAACCCCAGCAGGGGTGAGTAAACTCAATTAAGATTCCCATTCAATGGGATACTTACTAGTTAACCTTTAAAAATTATGTTGTAGAAGGATATTCTTAAGTTCGTGAGGTCATAAACCATTTGTACCGTGTGATTTGCACTAAAAAAAAGTTTCTGATCAAACACACACACACAACTAAAAGTTTGCACACGAAATCATCACAAGTCCTTCTACCCAAGTAGCAAGATTATGTACACACTTGTTCATCTGATATCCCTCCATCCCATTTCCACCAACGTCCTTATAGCAGTTCTCAAAGAGGTGATTCAAATTCAAGCTTTTTTGAATTCTAAGTTCTCAGGCTTGTGCTTCAAACCACCTGAAAAACAGGCTCAGTGACCATGGCCTCCCTCCTAACTAAACACCACACCGTTTCCTTTCTTTTTTTCTTTTGAGACAAACTTACACGTGTAGAAGAGCTGGAGAACAGTACAAAGAACTATCTTTTTCCTAAAGATTTGGTAGAAAATTGCCAATCTGATGGCACATCAGCCCTGAATACTTCAGTATGTGATTCCTTCAATCAAGAATATTGTCCCATGTAACCATGGTTCGGTTTCCATCAAAGTCAGGAAATAAACACTGCTGGACCACCACAGTTAATCCCCAGCCCCATTCGAGTCGTGCTGATTGTCTCAACTGTGTCCTTTATGGCAAAACAATCCAGTCCAGAACCAAGTGACAGTGGGTTTTATCTGGTCTCCTTCGGTCTGGAATAGCTTCTTAATCCTTCCTTGGTCTTTCATGACCCCTGACATCTTTTGAAGATTTCAAGGCCAGTTATGTCGGAGGATGTCCCTCAGTTTGGGGCTGTCTGCAAGCTGTGACTTTGTTAAACTAACATTTGTTAAGTGGAGCACAAGGTGGCAGAGGGTAAGCCGCAAGAGAAATTGAAATAGAAGTTTATTACTCACAGGTCCTGGAGAAAGTACATGGCACACCTTGAGGGTCCACACTGGGAGGTCGAGGCAGACTGCAGACAGAGAGAGATAGAACCTGGATCACATGCCTTTCTCAGACTCCATGGGTGCAGTGCTTTGGGGTTCCCCAGCGAGGGCCGTATTGCTCAATCCAAACCAAACCAGTGGGCAGATACCAAGGGCCCAAACTCCTTCGGTCTTGGGTTTGGCATGGGACCCCATGCCATAAGGAAGGGCTGTTCAGATGTGTTGTTGCTGTGGGAGAATGGGAAAAGCACTTTGACCACTGCTGAGGATGTGTTTTCTTTCTGTGTGTGATAAAGAGCAGGCCCAGGAGACGCTGGGAAACCAGAAGAGGAAAAAGGCATTAAAAGAAAAAAAAAAACAAAAACCAAACCTCAGGGACTTCAGCCTCACATTTGGAAATCATGTTCTCCTCCATCATCATTATTGACAAAGGCAAGGATCCTGGGCATGCGTTATGATTCTGGCTTTCAAAAGCAGGTGCGGCCGGGACAGCTTTCATCTGGGTCTGCAGGCACATTTCTGACAGGGCAGCAAAAGTAAGCTGGCATCGCTAGCCCTGAGTCCTGTCTGCCCTGCCCCACTCCCTCCTCCTCCTCCAACTCCCTTCCTTCAGCTCTCCAACAGCAATGAGCCAAGATTTCAGTGAGACTAAACTTTAGGAAGAGTGGGAGCCCCCCCCAAGCTTTTTTTAAATTAAGTTTTTATTGTGTAAAACATACATGTCATAAAATTTACCATTTTAGCCATTTTTCAATTGGCATTAAGTACATTGACATTGTTGGCAACATCATCACTCTCAATCTCCACAACTCTTCTCATCGTGTGAAACTGAAACTCCGTACCCATTAAACAATAACTCCCCATTCTTCCCTGCCCCGGCCCCTGGCGGCTACCATTTTTCTTCCGTCTCTGTGAATTTGATTACTCCAGATACCACATCTGAGTGGAATCATAAAGTATTTGTCCTTTTATGACTGGCTTATTTCACTTAGCATCATGTCCTCAAGGTTCCTCTGTGTTGTAGCTTGGGTCAGAATTTCCTTCCTTTTTAAGGCTGAGTACCCCTGAAGCTCTTAAAAGTTACATAACTGTATTTGTCTGCTCGGGCTGCCACAGCAAAATACCACAGACTGGGTGGCTGAAACAAGAGATCCTGATTTTCTCACAGTTCTGGAGGCTGGAAGTCCAAGATCAAGGTATCAGCTGGTTTCCTCTGAGGCCTCTCTCCTTCGCTTGGAGGCAGCCACCTTCTGGCTGTGTCCTCACACAGCCTTTCCTTGTGTGCATGCATCCATCCCTGATCCAAGTTTCCTCTTATCAGTTCACCCCTCAGATTGGATTAGAGCCCACCCTAATCTTAACTTAATCACCTCTCTGAAGGCCCTATCTATAAATACAGTCACACTCCGAGGGACTGGGGGTTAGGGCTTCAACATATGAATTCTGGGAACACACTTCAGCCCATAACCTTCCTGAGAAACACATTCCTCAGCTGAATGAAAATCATCATGGCCCCCTTCTGGGTGCTGGTTCGGCTTATGCCCATGAAGCACCTGGCATAGCGCTGGGGTACAGCAACTTCTGTGTGGGACCAGCTAGCATCATTGCTGTGTTTTCCCAAGTCTTAGTATGGGTCCTTCCGGCATATATTGGGTGCTCACTTAACAATATGTGTGACTCCTTCCATCTTGGATTGGGTCGGGGCTGGGGCAGCTAGAGGAAAAACACTCAGGATCATACTGCTGTGGGAAAGAGAAAAAATGGGGAGGCAAACACAGACGTCACCTGCTAAACGACCCTGCCCCAGCTAACCTGGGATTACCAAGCTGCCTTATGTTCATGATGAATAGTCTTAACAGTTACAACTGACTGTGCGCCAGGCATTGAACCCCCCGCTCTGCAGGTGTCTCATTTAATCCTCAAGTAGCTACTCTTCTCATCCCTACTGCTCAGATGACAACCGAGGCCCACAGAGTTTAAGTAGCTTGCCGAGTCACATAGATTGCAAGTGCTAGAGACAGCATTCAGGCCCAGAAGTTCTGCGAGGTGAGCCCAAGAACTTCTGATGAAAATGACATAAAAATTACCTATGCCTGTGAATAAGGATGATAAAAAACACTTATATAATAAGGGGGGTATGGTGAGAGGATAGGCTACTGGCTATTTTTCTTTCATTTAAAATCTTCCACGTCTTCAATTGTGTCTGTGACATTTATTATTTTCTCTTTGTTTTAAGAAAAGACGTTGCATGTTGGGGTGCTTCTCCCTTGAGAATTAAAAGAAAATCACATATACTTCCTCTTCAGTGTTGCTGCATAAAGAGTTGTCCTGTTTGTCCTCACCCGGGATTTTAAGAGCAAGCAGCCACCTGGCCCCGCAGAACTCCTTTGGTCTCCATCAAAAATAGATTTTCGAAACATTAAGTTTTTTTCTTTTAACTTTTTTTGTCTCCTCTTTCTCTTTCTCCTCTTTTTTTCTTATTCTCTTTGTTTTTAAAGCAACTTGTATAAATGAGTTTGTATCAGCTTATCCTTGCAATATGTGTGTTGCAAGCTCTGGGTCCCTCATGTTCCAACGTAAAGATGGATATCTTGGATTTGAAGAGTTCTGGGGAAAACCACAGAGGGTTGGGTTGTTTTGTTTGTTTTCCCGAGCTCTCAAGGCAGTAAGAAAACCCTAACCTCACCACACTCACCCTTCCAAACCAATTTTTAAGTTTTTCCTCTAAGAAATCAGTCAAGTCCCTATAAAGGACAGCAAGAAAATCCCTCCTGCCACACACCGTCTAACTTCCTGGGTTCCATTAAAGCAACTGTCTTTTTCATAAATAATTTCTGATGTCTTTGCCCCAAACCTTGGACAGATTTTGGTCTGGAATGATCAAATTCATATGAGATGTAGAATATCAGGAGTAATTACGTATCCTCGATGCTCCCCACCATGACCCAATCTTACTTTTCAGCTTCCCCAGATCTCAGTGACGTCTCCAACTCACTCACCATGTCAACACCCGACTGGCCATGAAATCGGTTACACAGCTCCTTCTGAGTAAGGTGGGTCTTCGCACCTTGCACTGGGTGACCACCATGCCAGCCACAGCTGCTTGGCCAAAGACCTCCGTTTCGGGCCAGACCTAAAGAGGAGACTGTGAGGGGGCCTGGGCTGAGCACGTGGCCCCACTGGAAAGCTTGAATGCAACACCCAGAGAACATAAGCACAGAGACAGGCAAGAAGAAGAAAATGGGAAAGAGAGGGAAGCAGAAACAGAGGGTGTCTTGAGCAGGGAAGAATTGCTGAGTACAGAACAATGGTTTCTCCTCTTTGGAGGAGACCACACTCCAGTAACTGGAGTTGCTATGGTTTCCTGAATGGTTTTCCAATTCTTCCTGAGGCCTGATGGTGTTGCTGCGGAGATGGTCTTCTTTGCTAACTCACTGCACATAAGTGTCAAAAAGCCACAAAAAGCCACATCTCCTGAGGAGTCCTCAAGTGTATCATCCATTTGTGGTTCTTTTGTTTTGTTTTTTTTCTTTGCAAGTGGAAAGAGCCCAACATTCTTGTCTAAAAATGAGTCCATAATCTTGTCTCCCAGACCTGTTCTTTCTCATGTATTGTCTATGCCTACTTTTGACATCACTATCCCAATTCTTAGGTTTCTCCCAATACCTTACAAAAGTCTGTCAGTACATTTGCCAGAGCCTAACAAATCTATCTCTACAATACAGCTCCCAGATCTCAGGGTGGGTAAATAATCCTCTCACACAGCACTACCCTCCCCTCGTCACTCTTAGCAGACATTACTAATTGATCACCGCACTCTTTCCCACTTAACTAACCAAGGCTAAAAGCAATAGTAGCTCTATTCTTTGAAGGCTTGTTATACATACCAGCTACTGGGCTAAACATTTTGCATGCCTTAGCTCACTTAATTCTTATTTAAAAAAAAAAAACAAACCTGTGAAAACATACTGTTGGTTTTTTTTCATCGTACAGGTAGAAAAGAGGCTCAGAGAGAGGAGAGAAATAGCCTGGCTTCTCCTTTCCTCCAGCTCTCCTGTCTTTCTCTATGGCTTCCCACTTACTAACTCTAGCTGCAGCCAGTTGGCAGAGCGGCCAGAGAAATGTAGTTTGCAGGAGTCAGCTCCTTGCGGTGCAGAGCAAAGTACAAGACAGGAATTGGATCTGAGACCAAACAGAATGACTGGCGAGAAGCCTCTCCTGATTTCACAGCAAAAAGGAATGTGTCCTGACTCTGAAAACCCAAAGCATTTGATCCAGAAATTTCCTTCTGTACTTAACATCTCTTATCCAATAGTTGCATATTTGCATTTGTGCAGAACAGTTTTGCTGGTCTTTTCTCCTTTGGTCCATAGGCTCTATAGGTCTACTAGGAAGACACAAGTGTGAATTAGCATCACTCTTGTAATACTGCCTAGCCCTGTGCTTTGCTCGATAAATATTTATTAAATGATGAATGATCACCGAGGTGTGTAGCAGGGCGTCAAGGTGTACACCAAGCCACAAGACAAACACCTTACATTTCCCTGGAGAGTCCATTTCACAGTATGGTAGGTAATTTTAAACATAATTTTTATATAAAAACAACCAAAAAACGAAGTCAAATGAAATTTACATGATTTTTTTAAAGATAAACTAAATTCATTTAAAAATACTGTGCTCTTCATGTATTCATTTTGTTTGTTTCTTTTTTTTTTTTTTTCTTCAACAAATGTTGACTAAGCTTCTTCTATATGCCAGGCACTGTTCTGGACAGACATGATGCCTGCCTTCAGGAAATTTACAGTACAGTGCGGACATCAACAACATTCTCTAGAGGACCGGCCAGCAAATGTTTCGGGCTTTGTGGGCCAGTGTTCCTTGTGGCATTACTCAACTCAGGCATTGTAATAGAAAAACAGGGCAAGGGAGGGAAAACTAAATGGGAAGAAATCAGAGAGGGAGATGAACCATGAGAGACTCTGGACTCCGGGAACTAAATTGAGGCTTACAGCGGGGGGGGGGGGGGGGGGTCGCAGGATGGGGGAGGCGGGTGACGGGTATTAAGGAGGGCTTATATGGTGATGAGCACTGGGTGTTATACGCAACTAACGAGTCTTTGAACACTACAACAAAAACTTATAATGTATTATATGTTGGCTACCTGAACATAATGGCAAAAAGAAAAAAAAAGAAAAGAAAAGAAAAACCTGACTAAAAAAACAAAAAAGAAAGAAAAAGAAAAAAGAAAAGCAGCCAAAGGCAGGAGGGAAACCAGCGAGTGCCCTGGGTCGTGGTAAACCTAGAGCACAAGAACGGGCAGCAGGCTGGATTTGGTTTGCTGACCCCTGTCCAGTGGGGAAAACGGACACTAAATAACGTAGGAAGCCACACTGCCAGAGAATAATATAGTACAACATGCTCCGTGGGCAAAGCCGGCGGCAGTCACTTGGTCCCGGAGCGGGGCAGGCTTCAGCGCCGTGCACCCCGTACGGTCACGCGGGGCCCCCTCAGGAGGGACACGGGGCTGGGCTTCACGCTCTGTTGTCACAGTCTGGGGAAATTCTTGATCATTTTACATTTGACCTCGTGAAGTCAGAAGGGACACTGGCGAGCAAGCGCGTCCGAAGAGGCGCTGTGCCCGGCGTCAGCGTACGCGCGGGCGGACTCGAGGCTGCACGCGCGCCCGTGCTGAGCGTGGGCACCGCTGCTGCCGGCCCGAGCCCCGCGGGGCTGCCGGCACCAGCAGCAGTAGCGGATGCCGCAGGGGGCGGCAGCCGTGGGGGCGGGGAGGGGTCCCCCGGAGGCGCCGCCCTGCCATGCACCCTGGAAGACCAGCTTGCCTGTCTGTCCCCAGAGCCGGTCCCTGGAGCACCTGCAAACATTAGGGCACTTCTGGCACTCAGGTAGTTAAGTCTGTCAGCAAAGCATTACAGAATAAGGGTTTGCACTGACATTGCAAGAAAGGATATTAAGGAGTTATTAAAATTGCTCAAAGAATCTAGAATTTCTAGTTTTGAAAACTGTTGCGACAGTGCAAACCAAATACCCATGGGCCTAGATATGGAAATTAATTTTAAAGATGGTCCAAGCCAACAGAATAGTAGGACTTCATACAAAGTTTCAGATAAACCAACAATAACAAGGAAGACAATCTTAAAATTAATTTTCCTTGTGTTTGAAGATCCAGTGATAGACTGCATAAGGGGGCATTTTGAATTATATAAAAATCATGAAGCTGCTTTTGGTTTCTTTTATGACCTCCACAAGCTGCAGAAATCATCAGAGGAAACAGCAATATTAAAATTTAAATTCGTATGCAAAAATCATATAATTAACATGAGTTCAATAATATAAATACTATGCAAATAGTATTTATTTATTATTTAGCAATAACATAAATTCACATATTAAATGCAGAACATAAAAGTGATTTGCATGAAGAGTTAACTCTTTTTAGAAAAACAGTTCCACAGGCATCATCACCTCCAGATGTACTAAAACTCATATTTCAAAATAATTTATGGAAAATGTATCCTAGTGTTGTCACGGCCTATAAAATATGCTGCCCCAGTCACAGTTGCATCCGTAGATTTGATTTCAACTGTTGAAATTAAATTTATCAGAACGTCTTCGTGACCTGGCATTTAGCAGTGGCCACTCACATTACTTTCCGTGATGTGAATTGAAAATGAAGTTGCTGAAAGTAAAAATGTTTACAACCTAATGAATGAACATGTAGGAAAGCAAACCAGAAAAATCCTTATATCATATTAATCCATATTATTTATTAGCATTATAAAAAACTGACATCAAAATATGTTTTGGCCATTAAAAAAAATGTATATTGTTACTCATATATCACTACTGTTCTTACTACATTTTATACATAATAAAATATTTTTAAAGGAAAAGCTTTATATTTTACATTTAACTGTCCTTTCTTTCCTACTTTTCAAACAAGGGGCCTGTATTTTCATTCTGCACTGGGCCTCACAAACGATGTGGTCAGCGCTGTGCAGGCATTCAGGCATGCTTTCCTGGAGAAGTAGAAAGGCCCAAAAGTGAGAGGGAGCTTGGTACACCAGACCAGAGTGTGACCCCAGTACCGGCAGCATCACTGTCACCTGGGAGCCTGTTAGACTTGCAGGCTCTCAAGCTCTGGCACAGAGTCTCTGAGGGTGGACCACAGCAATCTGATTTTAACCCCCAGGGGATCCTGATGCCCCCCAGGTTTGAGAATCACTTCGGTCAGGGACTGAGAGGAGTACAGTGTGTATGCTAGGAGTGTGCGAGGAGGCAGGACTGAGTCCTGAAGGCAATAAGGAGGCAATGGAGTTTTGAAAGCAGGAGTAAAAGCAAAGCCCTTACACAGGTCACAAGGCCCTCAAGGCTCTGTAGGTCCCACTGGCTTCACCTTCCAGATCTTGTCTTCTACCACTCTCTACCTCAGCCACACTGACATCCTCTGAGGTGCCTGGTACTCTCCTGCCTCAGGGCCTTTGCACCAGTTACTTCCTCTTCCCAGAATGCTTTTACCCCAGAACTCTCTTGAGTTCTTTGGGTATCTGTTCAAATGTCACCTTCTCAGGAAGGCCCTCCCCAGCCACCCTATTTTAAAGTGCCCCCCCAATATACACACACACACTCACACCCTGATACCTTTTCCTTGTTTTATCTTTCTCCATTGCACATACCAACGCCTGTTACATTGCTTTCTTATTTCTCGGGTTAATTATCTATCTTCCCCCACTTCCTACTGGAAAGGTGGTTCTGCGAAGGTAGTGGTTTTGTTCTGTTTCATTTACTGACATAGTCCCAGAGCCTAAAAGTGCCTGGTTTTTAGGAACAGCAGAAAAAATAAGAAAGGGAACACTCAATAAATATTGAATGAACAAATAAAGAGATTTCAATTCAAACACACAACAATAATAAATAAGGAAAGGGTTCCCATGACCTGGTTAATAAAGTTGCTAGCAGTTCTTCACTTGGGGCTACGAACTGGGTTTGGTCATTGAGGTAGAGACCCACTAGGGCTCTGGGAGGGGAAAAATCCATGTGACCATGGAAGCCTCGTGTGGCACCACAAAGTCAATGCGTGGAGGAAAGTATCCTTAGGCTCTCCGTAAGGGAGAAATAAACCTTGTTGGGATAAATCATTGAGATTTCGGGGCTTATTTGTTATTGCACCTTAGCCTCGCCTAGCCTGCCTAGCCTTACTACTAGAGTCCTTACCAACAAGCAGTGATTGAGAGCAAACTCAGAAAAAAATGAGTCTTCTGAGTAACTGTAAGTTGTAAGGGAGATCTCGTAGCTTGTTCACAAGTCTAAGTATGCGAAAATGCGGCCGGCATAATGTCCCAATGGTAAAACACAGAAACTGCAAAACGAATACATAAAAGTATACAGATAGGAGGCAGAATCTACAAGTATGGGCTATGAATTAGTCTGTCTGGGTTTGAATCTCAGCTTTCCCACTTACCTCGAACAGGTTAATTAGCCCCTCTGGGTCTCAGCTTCCTCATAGGTAAATAAGGATAATAACATTAGCTACTTCGTAGAATTGTTGAAGGATTGGATGCAGTCAGGGGAGTCAAGTACTGGGTTCTAAGTGCCTGACATGTACCAACTCTAAATCTTCACAGCAGCTCACTGAGATAGGTACTATTTTATCCACATTTTATAGACAATGAAACAGATGCACAGAGAGATTAAGTAACTTGCCCAAGGCCACACAGCAAGTGAGTAATGGAGCTGGGATTTGAATCCTCAGCCTGACTGTAGGGGCAGGGATGAACCGTGAGCTGGGAGTCAGGCAGACTTGAGGCAAATCTCAGCCCCAACACTCACTAACCAATTGACTTTGAGACAACTTCACTTTTTGCACTCATGATTTCTCCTAAATTAGGAAAATAGTAAAAAAAAAAAAAAATATATATATATATATATATATATATATATATATATATATATATTTGGGGCGCCTGGGTGGCTCAGTCCTTAAGCACCTGCCTTCAGCTCAGGTCATCATCCCATGGTCCTGGGATCGAGCCTCATGTCAGGCTTCCTGCTCAGTGGGAAGCCTGCTTCTCCCTCCCCCATGCCCCCTGCTTGTGTTCCCTCTCTTGCTGTGCCTCTCTCTGTCAAATAAATCAATAAAATCTTTTTTTAAAAATATATTTATAATAATACCTACAACAGAGTGGGTCAGTTGGGATAATGTATATAAAGTACCCGCCCACTCCCACCCGCCTGGCCCAGACTAGATACTCAGTAGATGTTAGCTGTTGTTGTAATGATAAAGTTCCACATGGACACAGCCCGAGCATGTGTCTGGAATAGAGTCATAATAAGGTGGAACATTTGGTCAGCCTCTTCCGCTCCCCATTGGAGTGTACGGGAAGCCCTAGTCCCTTGTTCTGATGTTACACATCTAATAGTGTGGCCCAGGTAAGCAGAGGCAGCCCCTTCTCAATTCCTCGGGTTACACAGGTGATGGAGAGCCCCTAGGCAGGGTCCACCTTCTTCCCAACCCCACCACTGCCACCATTACAGCTTCTCCTGTGAGGCCTGGCTCTCTAGTCCCCCTGGAAGCCTCCACCAAGGCTTCTTCTCTCTTTGGGTTAAGCCAACCTGGCCTCCATCTGGTCAGAGAAGGAGGGTATTAACGATTCAAAAAAAAAATCTCTCTTGTCCACACGCATACCCTGCTTCTCATCACTTTGACCCTGAGCCAAGAGAAGCTACTGAAGGGTTTTATGAATCATCATCAACAACAAAAGTGTCCCGTAAAATTATGCCAACCGGTTCCATTTTATTGTTTCCATTACAACTATTTCAAAATCCCCACTCCACTAAGGACAGCAATGTGGGTGTGGGTGCTGGGGCGTTGGGTCTTGCGGTAGGATACAGCCTCAGGTTTGGTGTCAACCCGACCCCAGGGTTATATTGGCCCAGCTGCTGTCACCCTAGCTTAGAGACCTGTTTCTCCCTAGCGGCCGCCGTTGGTTTTACCTGATAGAGCAAAGCAGCAGAAGATCCAGGAAAAGCCGGTAGCCAAAGGAGTATTTCCCAGGGAAATGACACTGTGTGGAACAATCATAATTTATCAAGCATTTTAGGCCCTTCAGAAATGTTCCTGTTGTTCTCTCTCTCCTCAACACATCCTGTTTCTATTTAGCTTAGATATTTTTCTCCTTCACAATGTATATCTCCCTTTTTTCTGATCTTTCTCCTTCCTTCTTCACTACCCTCCTCCTTCCCTCCCTCCCTCTCTCTCAACTGGTATGGTTTTTTCGCATGTGTTGAATGTTCCCTGTTATTAACTTAACAACTATGTCAATGTATCCCCCAAATAGAATGGTCACGGTGAATAAATAAAAACACATGATGCCCAGTAAATCTGAACTTCAGATAATTAGCAAATAATATTTGGGGCATATTTACACCAAAAAAAAAAAAAGATTTGTTGTCTTCCTGAAAGTTAAATTTACCTGGGCATCTGATATCCTATCTGGCAGTCCTGCCCCCAACTAACTGAAGCCCAGTGTGGTCCTAAAATAACATTTGTCCTGTGAGCCAGTGGTTCTTGGAGATAAAAAGATGTTCCATACCTGCTCCATGATGAGCTTTGTAACTCTCATAATTGAAAAAAGGTGAGTAACCAATATTGTCCGAACACCCCAGATAACGAAGAGTTCTTGGCCCCTTGCTTTTATAGGGTGCTTACATCTTCAAGCTGCTTTCCTCTCATGGCCAGCTGACCTTCTTGGGGCATCCCGCAGCCCAGCCAGCTGCTGGGCCACCCCAAAAGTTAGAGAAGGCTGCAGCTCAGAGAGCAGAGGATTGGGGTTGGGGTGGGGGTGGGGGGGTCAAACTTCAACAGGAATGTCAGGCCTCTGTAAGGGAAAAGGTTACTTCTGCAGTGGGGGAGGGGATGGAGGGTGAATTACAAGATTTTTCTTTCCACATCACATCTTTGCCTCTTATTTGCCATGTCTTCAGAGTGCCTGCGGGACAGTGCTGGGAGGGGTGGGCAGAAAACCCTCTCCCTTTCTGATGCTCCTTTGTCTCTATTTGGGAGTGAGGCTGGCAGGAGGGGTGAGGGCCCACGCTCCCCACAGGAAGTTGAGGTCGGTCACTTCTGACAATGAATGCCTCACCTCCCAGCCCATCGGCCTTCCTGCCTGCTGGTGTCTGAACAAACACAGCAGGCGTGTGAAGGTCACGGAGTTGCAAGAGGCTGGCAGGGCCTCGGGCCTTCCTTCCGAGAGAGGCGGGACCTCTCCCCCTGGGCGCAGAGAACGACTGAGAGCCAGAACGATTACAGACGGCTCCAGAAGCGGCTGGGCTCCAGAGGCCAGCGAGCGCAGAGCACAGCTCCTCCTCCCCAAGGGGCCGGCGCGGCGGGCGGCCAGGCGCTGCCCGTTCCGAGCGCCGCGCTCCAGGCCGGGCTTTCCGCTCTCCCTGCTGGAGGCCCGCCATCCTTACTGAGTGAATTTCCAAGAAAGCAGTTGACAGGCTTGGCAGGGCTATTCCTGGAAATGTTCAATAGGCCATCTCCTGGCAGGGGCTGCGGCTGACGGCTGGGTCGCAAGGGGAGAGCGCGTGCTCCGCGCCCTCCCCGCCCGGCCCAGTCCCAGGTGCCCCGAGCACGGGCGGCCCCGCATACCGCGGGCGGCTAGCGGGCGGGGTGCGGGCCGCGGCGGAGCCTGCTTCCTGCCTGGCCCGGCGGCCGCCAGCGGCCTTGCTGCTAAATGAACACAGACGCCCTGTGACTATAAATTAGAGAAGCCATCAGCTCCGGCGGATGCCCTGCATGTCCCGCAGTAAACCCGGCAGGGGACTCTTGGCCACCGCCACGGGCACGCTAGCCAGCCGCTTTAACTCTTGTAGCAGTCTCGGGAGAGAGGCCAAGCCTGCCGCCGGGCCCAGGACGCCCAGGCAACTCGCAGGGCTTGGAACTTCCCTCTGCGGCCGAGCCCCGAGCTGACCCGGCTTCTGGGCCTCAGCACTAGCCGGCTGTTTGGGGCCCGATGCTTCTTTGTTGGAGCCTTCCGTGCGTTCCAGGATGTGTAGCCGCATGCTTGGCCTCCATCCACTAGAAGCCAGGAGTACCTCCACCTGTCCCCCCACCCCCGGTTGTGACAACCAAAAATACCTGCGGACATTGCCCAATGTCCCCTGGAAGGCCACATCACCCCGCTGCACAGGAAAGGAGATAGGGGCTCTGGGGGGTCGGGGGGGGGGCGGATGCCAGTGACGACAGAGACAGAATCTCAGAATTTGATCTCCAGTTGAGCTGTGTGATGCCTGGCAAGTCACAGAATCCTTTGGGCCTCAGTTTCCTTGTCTCTAAAATGGGAAGAAAGAGAAGAGCAAATGCAGGGAGCATGGAGATCAGTTGAGGTAATGCACCCTATTGCACTTTGAGAGGTAGAAGGTACCACGTAAAACAGCCTAGCAGCAGAATAGCTAATGCCGGAATCCTTCCCTACCCCAAAGGGCAGGGCTCCCTTTGAAAGGAGAAAATAGCTGAATATTTATAAAATTCTCAAGACTTTCAAATTAAAACAAACAAGTGCTTTAGAAAGCTTTTCTCTTTATTTTTTTCCCCTTCTGAATTCAAACAAGATTAAGAATGCTATGGCTGCCTGAGGTTAATGAATGTGATTTCTTTTTGTCTTCCTTGAAGGAGGATTTCTATTTTATGTTTTAATCAACACCCTAGCAATTGCATCCCTCCAGTGAAAGAACAGAAAGGAAGGAAGCAGGAGTGTGTGGTGGGGTCCCCCTCTATTTTTTTCCCACAAAATTAGAATCTTTTTCTTTATAATTAGTGACAAAAACATAAATGAAATGCCACAGCCCTATAGAAAGATACTGTTGCTTTAAATGAGCTTTACTGTTATATAATTCTCTGGCTGACTTCATCCCACCAGCTTTCAAGGAACTATAAAGAAATCTTTAAAGGCTAGTATTTCTCCTGTTCACACTGGCAGAAAAACACAAAGGAAATGGGTAACCTGAGCTTCCTCAAAGAGCCACGTCCTTGAGGACAGGGCTACACGTGTCCCCCACCCCCACCAGTCTTGGGGTCCTTGTCAAGCTCCAGGGAGCCATGGCCCTTCCTTTGTGGCTGTGTACGTTGGAAGACCCAAGGCCACATTTGCTTTGGGAAACAGGACACTGTGATTAATCAAAGAAAACAGAAACAGCTCCGTTTTCCATAATGGGCCCATCGAAGGGCTTTTCTAGGAAAAACCCTGATCAAGCTGTTCCTTCTATTTCCCTAACAGCTAACAGCCGGGAGTGGGGGCTTGTGGGTACGGGAGGAGGTACCCATGGAAGTTTGTTCCCAAATAGTCCCTTCCCAGAAAAAGACTTCATTATTCTATCTAGCTCAAAGCCCCGAGCATCTACTGACAGCAAGGGGCCTGTGCAAGAAAGCGGGCCTCCTCAGAGGGCTGAGGTCCTCACTGGCTCCCACGGAATCACTCTGATCAGACAGGATTCCCAGAAGGGGACTTGGGGAAGGGAGACTCTGAACCAAACTAATGGAGAAGGGTCAGAGAAGGCGGCCAGGCAGCACCGTTATAAAACCAACTGGCACATGCTTACCTCATTAAAAACAGACACAGTGCAGTTCTGGAACTAGGTAAAGACAGGGCTGGGACGAGGGTGAGGGGAGTGAGGCATTACCTCCAGTGCAAAATTTAAGGGCACCGAATAACCCCAGCAATCACACAAATAATATAAATGATATCTTGATGCAATATTTCAAAAACTCAAAATTAATGCCCCCCCAAATCCCTGATGAACAAAATATCAAAATGTAAAGACAGGGTCTGCTTTCACAAACATCGTGTGTCTCCGATGGCCAGCACTTGACTTCAAGTGGTCTCCTGGCTTTAGAGGGTCTCGGTGAAGCAGAGTAACCAAAGGGGCGGGGACTCAGAGTCAGGGACAGAAGCAGCCCATGGCTAGTGGCCCTCAGCACGGCCCCAGCCTCTCCGAGTTCTGGTTCTCACTTACAAAGTGGTCTTGATGTTGGCCACACCTTCCTCCCGGGGAGGGCGGGGGGGGGGGGTGGGTAAGGACCAAATAAAATCTTGTTCACGAGAGCATTTGATAAACCGTAAGCTATGGTGTTCTTGAAATATGTAAGAGAAGGCACAGCAGTACGGCTGGTAATTGCAGCAGCAGGCAAGATGGGACATTTTTGGTGAGGGACGGAGAGAAAAGGCAGGAGGGAGGAAAAGGCTGTGCCCCTGGCTGTGTGGTGGGAGGTGGGAAGAGCAGATTCTAGATTCTGACCTGACTTCATGTCTCAGCTCAGCTCTTTATAATTGCAGAGCTTTGGTCCATTTTCCAACCTCTCTGTGCCTCAGGTTTCTCAATCTTAAAATGGGGATAATAATGGATTGACATGAAGAAATGTGTGCACGGCACCTACTGTGGTCTGGTCCAAGCTGGGTGTTAACCGCTTACACACACACACACACACACACACACACACACACCCCTCCCTGCTTTCCCACACCCCCACCCCAGGCTTCTCCTATTAAGAGAAAAGAAAAGGAAAGGAGGAAAGAAACAGGAGAGGCAGGAAGAATATAGCCCAAGATTGGAGGAGGCAAGAGGAGAGAATCAAGGGTGGGGGGGAAATACCAGAAAGGAAGGAGAAAGAAGAGGAAG
The DNA here is from genome assembly GCF_964656455.1 of Halichoerus grypus. NCBI lineage: Eukaryota > Metazoa > Chordata > Mammalia > Carnivora > Phocidae > Halichoerus > Halichoerus grypus. The sequence goes on along the minus strand of NC_135717.1, from coordinate 152,765,477 downwards.
AAAAGGAAGAGAAGAAAGTGGGGACACTCGGGTCCTGTCCTGAGCTGAGAGCTCTCTTAGAGCAAGTCAGTTCCAGTTTCCCAGGAAACAATCATGGAAAGAATCAAGTGCAACAATGTATTTAAGATTTATCTGTGATGACACACATAGCTCTGATTCACTTGTTTTACCTGCTGTAGAATATTCTAGAATATGCCTGCGTTTCTATATCCATTCTCCCAAGGGTGGACATTTAAGTTGCTAAGGGGACTGTGATTCGTATCAGTAATGTTTGATTTCTTAAGTTGGGTGGAAGGTACGAAGTTCAATCTCTAGGTCTCTTTTTCCCTTTGTCTGAAACAGTTGAACTCATCTAGAACTCCTACTGATTCCACCCAACTTCCAGGCCTGGTCCTTCAGGTCAAAGGCAGGTGGGATTTCTGGGAGTGGATGAAGGGTTCCAGCAGCCACCGGCCCCACAGAGGGGACAGTGCCGCTGCTCGCTCCACCTGCCCTGGACAAGCAGAGGTCCAGTTGCACTAAGACACGGCTTGCAGGCCTTTGGCTTCCCAGATAGACCCAGCTACCTGAGATCTTGCCCTGACCCAGAAGCCCCAGGGCTGGGCCCCACAGGCAGTTCCAGACCCAGTGCTGGGATTTCATGGAAGCCTCGGAGGAGAGATGCTTCAGGGGAAATAGTTTTCTCCTTGAACAGCTGAGCTCCTCTGAATGGAATCTCTGTACCTTTCATAATGGAACAAAGGGGAAGGCTGTTTGCAAGCTTGGGGAGGCGCAAGTCACAGTCGATCCCCTGGAAATCAGTCCATGCATTTCCTTACCAAAGAACTAGAGAAAGAAGAAATGCCAAGAATCCAAAAGAATAAATCTTCTGGAAACAGTTCCTGTTTGCCTGTGGAATGTGTTGCTCCTCCTCTCCTCTTCTCCAGTGGCTTTGTTTCTTAGAGACTGTTTGCTTTGGCTACGACCTGAATCAGTCTGCATTCCCCAGAGTCCACCTGCTCTGAGCACTGGACTCGGACAGGCAGCCTAGTACACAGACAATCCACTAAACCACAACTGGGCTGGGAGAGAAGACTGAGGTGCTAGCCTTGGGCACAAAGTTTGAGGGGATGCCCCAAAACTCAGTAACTGACATGAGTATATTTTAATGCAATATTTTAAAAACTTAAAGTTAATGCAAAAAAATCCATGATGAACAAAACATCCATATTTCAAGTAAAGGCTGGGTCAGTAGAAACTCCTGAGTTGAGTGCAAGCAGGAAGTGCTGGGATCAGCTCTTCCTTTGTGCATCCTTGTCCCATCTGGGCAGGCCAGGGAAGAGAATGTTGCCCCCACCCCCAGAATCACCCATCTACCCCACAGCAGGATGGCAGGGCCCATTCTCTACCAACCACCCCCATCCACAACCATGCATAGGTCTGGGCCTCTTCCTCCCCAAAAGCTGCTCAGCCTCCTGCCCCTCCCCCTCTAGGACAATAAGGCCTCATCTGTCTGAGTCCTGGTACATGCTTAATCACACGTAGTACATGTCATATATAACGGTGTATTAACTATTTACTCCAGTGGCATCTTATTTAGCTCAGACCAATTTTTAAAAAATCAATTACTTGCCAACATTAAAAAGTTGAGAGAGTCTCACAAAAAAAACCCAAATTGCTAGCCTATCTCTAAAAATCCAAATTTCGGTGTGCCTATGTGGCTCAGTCAGTTAAGCGTCTGTCTTCGGCTCAGCGGGGAGCCTGCTTCTCCCTCTCCCCCTGACCCTCCCCCCCACTTGTGCACGCTCTCTCTCTAATAAATACATTAAAAATCATTTTTAAAAAAACCCAAATTTCCAGCTCATCTTGAAAAATCCAGATGTTTGACAACTAACAATAACAATACTTGTTTGTTGAGAATATACTAAATGCTGAGCACAGCACTCAGTACTTGAGATATTTTTTCTGTTTCAGTGCTCACAGCCATTCTGTACTTACTATCCCTCCATTTTACAGATGATGAATCGGAGGCTCAGAAAACTGAAATACCTTGTCCCGAATCACACAACGAATAGGCAGTGTGGCCAGACTCAGACCTGGGGAGTCTGACTCGAAAGTCCATGCTCTCATTCTTCTGTATCTTCCAGCATCATGAGGGCGTGGACTAAATGACTGTTTTTCAAATATGTTCCAAGAAGCCTCAAAGCCGCTGGGCAAAGGGCCTGGCCGAGTGTGTGTGGGGTGAGGGGGCTGGCTCAGCCCCCAGGGCTCCTGCTTCTATCAGAGAAGCTCCTTTTTTTAGTTTTGGTTTTTAAACCATTTTATAAACTGGAATCCCATTCAAGAATTCTTTGGGAAAAATAAGTCCACTGTTCAGAAACAAAAACAAAACAAAGCCCCAGACCCAAATGATCTCTCTCTCTCTCTCTTTTTTAATGTCTTCTCCACTTACCATGTTTTCCTGGACCAGCAGGAAAAATTCCTCTCCCCACCTTTGAGCACGTGGGTGCTGGTTGGGCCACCTCTTATAACCAGTGAATGAGCACGTGTCCGGAGACTAGGAGCCATGGAGCCAAGGCGTCCCTCCAAGACCTGCTGAGGGTAGACAGGGGTGGTCTGAAACTGCGCCGAGGTCAACGCAGGGTGGGGAGCACTACCGTGAGGACAAGGGGAATGGGGTAAGGACACAGGAGCCAAAGCCACGGAGCCTGGTAGAAGCTGTCCCCATGCTTCTCTTAGATGAAGTCCTTTACGGGCCATCATGGCTGTCTGGGAATTGAGTGTATTCTGTAAAGGAAGGGTGACCTCAAGGCGTTGAGTGTAGTGGGAAGAGCACAGGGAGGAACCAGAGCTGAGCTCTGCCACAGCTTGGCACTTCAGGACCTTGGACATATATAAAGCGTGCATTGTGTCTCTCTACATACCTTACCCAATAGTCCTAGGGACACAGGGAGATTACTTTAAAAACATAAAGTGACTTGAGAATGGACGCCTATCTTAACTACATGTGTATGGTCTGACAAGTGCAAACCAAGAGAAAGTAGGAGCTTCTAGACCCTCTCTGAAGGCAGGACTGCTGAAGCTAGCCTTGCCAATGTGATTTTAGCCTTGGCCTCAACTGCCATTCATTTGCCAACGACTCAAAAAATCCAGAATCTGTTCAGATTTCTCTCCTGAGATTCCAACCCATAGTTTTTACTCTGTATTGAACAGCTCCACTTAGGTGTCCCATACACTCCTCCAGTAATTCCCCAAATGGAGCTCCTTCACATCTCTCTGAAACCTGCTCCTTCATCAGTGTTCACATTCAGGAGCTGGCATCCGCATCCATACATTCCCGAAATTTGGGAGCCATCCTTGGCTGCTTTCCTACCTCATTCCTTATGGTTAAGCAATGTAAGGCTCAGTCCACCCCTTAAGGAGCTCTTGAATCTACTTCTCTTCAGCTCTAATGGTGTGATCCTGGACTAGACCATCCCATCTCTGACCTGCATGACTACAGTTGCCACCTATTGGTTATCCTGCTTCTGGTCTTGTCCTCCATCCTGTATCTCATGCTCCAAATCACCAAATAGATCTTTCCGAAATACATACACACAGAATGATGATCATTCTAGAACATAAGTATGATCATCTTACATCATGCTTAAATCCCTTCGATGGTTTCCAGTTTTTCTTAGGATGAAGTCCTAACTCTTGACCACGGTATGCAAGGTTAGCCCCTGCTCATCTCTCCAGCCACCTCTATTCTCAGTACTGCAGCCAAACTGCATCTCTTTCAGTTCCCCAGACACAATCCACTCTCCACCTCCACCCCTTTGTACATGTTCCTCCATCTGATGAATATACATCCCCTGGGATGGTCAGTTTTATGTGTCAACTTGACTCGGCTAAGGAATGCCAAGATAACTGGTAAAACAGTACTTCTGGGCATATCTGTGAGAGTGTTTTTGGAAGAAATTGTCATTTGAATCAGTAGACTGAGTAAAAATCTCCCTTACCAATGCAGGTGGGCATCTTCCAATCGTTGAGTGTCTGAATAGAACAAAAAGGTACAGGAAGGATGAATTTGCCATCTGCTTGAGTTGGGACATCCATCTTTGAACCGGGACTTACACCTTTGGTTCCCCTGGTTCTCAGGCCTTTCGACTCAGACTGAATTATACCACCAGCTGTCCTGGTTCTCCATAACTTAAGATTCTTGGCCTCTGTAACTGTGTGAGCCAATTCCTATTATATATATATATCACAAGAGAAACAGTGAATTATATATATATATATATATTTATATATTCACTGGAAAGCAAGAATGACACCAGCCTCACTCTTTATTCTCTGCCTTGAGTGTGGGAATTATATATATATAATTATATATATATATATATATATATATATATATATATATATAATTCACTGTTTCTCTTGTGAACCCTAATATACTCCCATTAACTCCTATTCATCCTTTGAGCTTCAGCTTAGATGACACTTTATCCAGGAAGCTTCCACTGACTTTCCGAGACTGAGTTAGATACCTCTCTATTGCATTTCCACAGCACCTTGTCCTACTTTCATTTTAACTCCTATTCTAGTGCACATGTTATAATTCTTGTTGCTGACTTAACTGCTTTTCCCGTCAGGCTGCAAACTCCACGAAAGCTAGCATGTATTCTATTCTGTTTATATTTGCATCCCTTGAACCTACATCAGAGCCAGGCACACAGTATGTGCTCAATAAATTCTTATTCTTCTGACTGAAGTGAACAGACAACCAAAAGTATGAGTCACCTTTTAGCAGAAACATTAAGAATACTACTAGGAAAGAGTATGCTTGCTAAGGAAAATATTTCAGTGAGATGTGCAAGTCAGACTGTGCTCTAATAGTACCAAGAACTGACTATTAATGCCTTGGCAATTTGCTAACTTCTCTGCTTCCTAGAAGTCCACATATTTCGGATGTTTTTTTGTAAAAGCTGTGAAACAAAATAAATCTCTGTGTATGTATTTGAGAACTTCCTGAGTTTCACTCAGTTTCTTCTTGCCAGACCGACATGGCTTCAAATCCTTGCTTCAGGTCCTCTGTGTTTTGTTGTGACTTTCCATACCCTCCACCCATTAATGGTCCTGAAGTTGAAATCTCCCCCTGGTGACAGTGTCAAGAAAAAGAGCTGTCATTAGAAGTGTATCTGTGCCTGGTGTCAAGACGCAGGAGAAGTGTGAGGCTTTTACTTCTAATTTTTAATCAGTGTTTTGACCTCCCTTTTACCTGACATTTCCAAACTCTGGGCAATGGGCTAAGCTATTTCAGTTATTGTGTTCCTGCACACACCTCTTTTCAAACATAGGTAAATAATAGGTTCAAAATGCTTTGGACCCTCCCTGGTGTGAGATACAGGAGGTGCAAAGACCTGAATTCAAGTCTTAACTCCACCATTTATAAGTTTGTGACCTTGAACGAACCAGCGAACCCTCTCGGAACTTCATCTTTCTCCTCTGGAAAGCAAGAATGACACCAGCCTCACTCCTTATTCTCTGCCTTGAGTGTGGGAAGCACCACATAAATGCTAATGTCCTTCCCAAACAGTTCTGCTATGAATGGTACCCATGACCATACACTGGTCCCTATGGAATCTCTGTGGACTGAAATAATTTTCTATGATAATAAATCTCTGTTGTTAGCAGGAGCAGTTGCCGGTCAGTCTCAATATCCATACTCACCCAAGAAGCTAAAGCTTTGGAAGACTCCTATTAAATGATAGGTAAGTAGTACTCCCATGCTCTGCTCATTCTTGTGGTTGTGGAGAAGGGTAAACCTCATCCCACCCCCATAACTGAATCCCTGACCTCTCTCAGTATTTGAACTCTGGGTCCAGAATTCAGCTGGACCACCATCAGTGGAAACAAAATCATGCAAGGAAGAGGGGATGCAATGCCTAAGGATGGAGAATTTTAAAAAAATTCTAGAGGTAGTGAAATGTAAGAAGCCAGGGACATGGCCATTTTAGGTTGGCAGTTGGACACCTTATAGATTTAGATTTCCAAACACTGATTCCTTACCTCTACCTAGCACCTACTCCCTATACAGATCTTTCACAGATAGTATCTCCTTTCATCCCTACAACTATCCTGACAGGTTGGCAAATATAACTATAACATTTTTCAGAAGAAGAAACCACTGAGATTGTGCCTAGATTACACACATTTATGCAGAATGGAGCTGGCATTTCACCTGGGGTTTCTGATTCTAAGACCAGAACTCTTTCTACCATACTCTGCTGTCCTCTTGCACAGCTGAGGAAGAGGAACCAATCTCAGAGGAAGCATATATTCAGGAACCCCTTCAGAGTGCCACAGTGGAAAAAGCACCAGACTTTGGGTGAAAAAGACCTAAGCCTCATTCCCAACCATGAACTCTCGAGATGTCAATTTCCTTACTTCTGCAAAGAACAGGTAGTGATAAACGATTCCAGTCTCCCTCCCATGTTTTCTATTTCTTGAATGTTATCTTTGGTTATTTTAATGTAAAACCCAAATATCTGTCATAAAGAAGAAATGCCCCTCCCCCAAAAAATGGATACATCACAAGTTCAACAGCAATTATGGTGTCTTTGACCCAATATGACCACTATGGCTGAATTTAAAAGTTGGGATCTTCTTTCATGGCATCTTGGAAATAGGCTTCACTAACCTTCAGTTAATCTTTCCACATTTCAGTTTCCTCACGTGAATGAGAGCACAACATTACCTTCGGTACAGGAAAAAGGAATTTTCAATTCCTTCCTTCTTGCCACCTTGCCTCTTCCTAGCTTCCTGACCCCAACCGAAGGGAAGAGGACTTGCTAATTTGAGTGGTTGGAGTCTGGGACCAGGACAGGGTTGCTGTCCCTAGGAATGGTTCTCTTTCTTTTCTATTTTATGCAGTTGGGTGGGCACATAGACTCAGCCCTCTCTCATCTTCTCTACCTCCTCTTTGCAAGTGCCCAGGGAGATATTTCAAATTATTGGTCATCTTATTTTCTTCGTCATTTTGTTATCTTTACCCCATGCATCCTTCTAGAGTGTACTAAGATCTCAAAATTTAAATTCAGGAAGGAGTAAGAAGTTCTCTTTAGGCCTCAAGGCCTAAGCCTTGTGCTTCTATTCATTTTAAATCAACACCTGTAATGAGGGTTATTGGTTGATGGCTCAGTTAATAAACGGCAGTACTTTATTTGACTCATGTCCTCTCCCTATTGCTTTCTAGGGAACTGTGGTAGCCAGTCTCCATGACAGTCCCCAGTGAGCTCCTACTCCTGGTCCTCATACCCTTTTGTAGTTCCCTCCCACACTCTACCAGGGTTGATCTGTGTGACCAATAGAATACGGCATAGATGATGGCACATAACTTTTGAACCAGTTCTAAAGAACCCCCTGGCTTCTGTCTTGGTTGCTCTCTCTCTCTCTCTCTCGGATCTTTGCTCTGGGGAAAGCAGCTACCATGTCTTGAGAAGCCCTATGGAGAGGCCTCTGTAATTCCTTTCTAGAACTTACCCTTCCTCTTCTCTTCCTGCCCCCATGCCCCATTATATTTCATTATCCTTGTATGAATGCTTGTCTGAATTTCCCTGGCTCCTTGAGACCAGGAATGGACATTTCTACTTGTCTCTGAATCCTTGGTGCCTAGCACAGTACCTGACACACAGTAGGCTCTCAATAAATATTTTTTGAATAAAGAATGGAAGGAAATTTAGTTTTCTGTTTATAGTCATACCTCATATCTTATTTTTTTCCTTTTGCTAAAGTATCAGTTTTTTGAAAAAAGATTTATTTATTTACTTTAATTTTTTTTTTTTTTTTTAAGATTTTATTTATTTGCGAGAGAGAGAATGAGAGACAGAGAGCATGAGAGGCAGGAGGGTCAGAGGGAGAAGTAGACTCCCTGCTGAGCAGGGAGCCTGATGTGGGACTCGATCCCGGGATTCCAGGATCATGACCTGAGCCGAAGGCAGTCGCTTAACCAACTGAGCCACCCAGGCGCCCTATTTATTTACTTTAGAGAGAGAGCATGAGCAGAGGGAGGAGCAGAGGGAGAAGGAGAGAATCCATAGAACATAAAAACATACAAAAAATAAATATAAATACATTGATTCATCTAGCATAACTGAGACTTTATACCCATTGAATGACAACTCCTCATTTCCCCCTCCCTCTGGTCCCTGCCAACCACTATTATATTTTCTTCTTCTATGAATTTGACTACTTTAGATGCCTTATATAAGTGGAATCATGCAGTATTTGTCCTTCTGTGTCTGGCTTATTTTGCTTAGCATCATGTCCTCCAGGTCCATCTATGTTGTCACGAGGGGCAGAATTTCCTTCTCCATTAAGGCTGAATAACATTCATATTTTTTTATTTTATTTTACGTTATTTTATTTTATTTTATTTGAGAGGGGAGGGGCAGAGGGAGAGGGAGCTGGGCGTGGAGCCTGACACAGGGCTCAATCTCACGACCCTGAGATCATGACCTGCAGCAAAGTCAAGAGTTGGACGCTTAACCAACTAAGCCACCCAGGTGCCCCTAACATTCCCATTTTAAATGGCAAAAGTGTAAAGTCTGAATGTTTTTCAGTAGAAGCCAAATGTAGCAATCTATACTAGATTTCATAGACATTTAAGATCTCTGAATAAGTCTGTGTGTGGAAGTAAAAGACAAGTCTAAGAAATCTCTTGAACTTAAATAGGGGTTTCCGTTCTGTCTCCAAATTTGGACTCATGTTTTTAGTTCCAGTGTGTACCATAGAGTTAATTCCTTCTTCACAACGCAGAACATTATTTTTTCCCTTCTTTATCCATAGGCCTAATTAAATTATATCCAGTGTTTATCAAATTATACTTACTAGGCTAAACATTTTGGCTTCAAAGATGTATTAATTCCAAGTCCCTTACTGTTGCCACTTGGGTCTCTTTTTACTCAATTACATAGTCTCCTGAGATTAGCAGATGTTAATTCCAAAGACCGAGTAGACCTCTAAGAAGTGAGAGGATGGAGGGGAAACCACAGAGGCCAGTCTGACATTTTGTTTGTCTCCTAAATCTAGATTCTTAGAATTGAGCTAACATTGAGCCAAAGGCCCCAGGAAATCAACTTCCATCTTTCTGTGCACTCCTTCCCCTTCCCTCAAAGACAAAGGAGTCTTCACATGTTGATCAGTTGATTTACAGGTGGGTACTGCAAAGTTCAAAATCTCTAACTCAGAAAAATGCACAATTTGTTTTAAAGATGGATTAAGAAGAAAAATGGGGAGTTATCAGAAGGGAGAGACATAAATAAACATTATATTCATGATGAATCTAAGAAAGCTCTGAAAGGAGTCAAACCTCTATATGCAAATTTAGGTGAGTGTGTGTGTGTGTGTGTGTGTGTGTGTGTGTGTGTGTACTATACCACTTCTTCGGTATACGGTGAAGTGTACTCTTACCTTCCTGGGATAATCTCCTAGGGAGCCATTTTACCAGAGCATACAGTTCCATTTATCCAGTTTCTGAGGATTAGTCTCAGGGGTAACTTTATGTCATACATATTGGCTACAATACAAGCCTTGTCTAGTTAAATCAAACATCCAAATTATGATGCAGTAAGACAAACAGTACCTTCTCTTCTGCACATGCCAGCATCTGTGAATGCAGGGTGGACTATTACTTTAGTAATGAGAGATTCAATTCTTTTGAAAGTCTTACCCCCCTTCCTCTTCCTAGATGATTCTGGGATTTAGACGTGCAACAAACAAAAAGAAGAGGAGAAAAACACTTTTTCTTGGAAGCCACAAAAGACAAGTTTCCCTTTTTTTGAGCACTGCAGAACACACATAAGAGAGGACACTGTCTCTAAAGAGCTCTGACATATTTATCAGCCATGATGTTAAAAGAGAACAGCCACAGAACCACTGTTGCTGCCAAAAAAGTGGTGTTTGAATCCTTTTCCACTTCCTCTTTGCAAGATGACTTGGGCTTCATTAAATCATCACCGGAAGACAAGATCTCTGTTGCTTTGGGGCAGACAGGCCAACAGATTGACTTTGTCACCTCCATGTGGTAAGAGGTATCAGATGTTGACGATGCAGCGACTGGTTAAAATGATAATCATCTAAAGAAAAGTCATGAATAGTGTTTATACTTTCTTGGAACTGGGAGTTAGCTTCCTTGGGCCCTTTCCTCCTCCCCCCCAGCTTCAAAACAGAAATTGCTAAATATTCAATTTGGTGTTTGCCTAAGGGTGGCTAAACAAGTCACCTAGTGAGGTGCTTGTCCTTATTTCTGGGAAGGCAGCCTATTACTCAGTTTGGTTCTAACAAAAACAAAGTAAGGGAGAGGGGACTTATCAACAGAGGTCAACTAGAATCAATACTGACTCTGAAAATAGGGTTTTTCTATAAAAGCTACAGAGCAATGGAAAGGCATAAAAGATCTTCTGGGTTCCAAAGGAGACCTAAAGACTCCACATGCCTGGTTGGTCTCCAGATAACAGAGAGCGAAACAAAATTTGTAGAGTATTCATAAAAGCTTCTTCTTTCGAAGCATAGCTTGGGAGAAGGGTGGTCAGGATGTATGAGGGATGGTGTGGGGATCAGATGCTCTTCTGTTCTTATGCTCTGAAAGTGGCACATTCTCTACCATATTTTTAAAGTCACAGTTGTTAAGGTGATCATGAAGGATGTTAGAAGAAGCAGAATGAAAGAGCAAGATGTCAAGTTGCACAGTATCACCCCTAGACTTGCTCCCTAACATTAGAATCTGATGAGAACTCTGTAACTTCTCCCTGCAATCTCCAGAGACCCCAATGCCAGAGCCACAGCCAGTGAAAGAATAATTCTATTCAAAGCCTTCCTATGGAGTGTGGAAACTATCTATTTTGCTCCTAGGTTGTAGAGTATCTGAACTCACTCAGCCATCTCTCCTCCACTTGAAGAAAAGAAAGGTGATTAGTTTAGGATGGTGGACTGAGCCAACATGGCTACTTCACCTTCCTCCCAAATCCCAGTAAAATAGGATACATAAAATAAGACTAAGTCCTAGGCATTCCCTAGAAAATGCCGGCTGAGTAAAAACGGGAGAATTTCTGGGTGGTAGCAGACTCACAAAAATACCAGAGAGCTGAGAAACACAACTGAAGAAGGGGACTGCTGGATGAGTAATTCTTCAGCCTGTAAGCTTCCTCAGGACGAGTAATCCTGGGTCTTATTCATTACTGTGTCCTCTCTGCTTTGTATAGCTCCTGGCACAGAGCAGGTGTTCAGTAGTGACTGTTAATATGACTGTATGGCTTTCCTAAAAGAAAGGTAAGTTCAAGGTCAGCAGGAGGGACCTTGTGGGATGCTTGATTGGGACCCCTCCCCCAGGGTGCACAGAGAAGAGTAATTATGGTGTTTGCCCCAGGCTCTTTGAGTAAAGTAAAGGACCAGCCATAGGAACTCATAGAATGAGGATCAGGGCCAGAGAGAACAGAAGGGCATGGGGTACAAGTTACTGAACTGTTAATTAAGGAAAGGCAACTTGGAATAGGTGTGAAAGCTCCTGAGGTGCCCAAAGGGGGTAACTTTCCCTACTCACTTATTTAAGAATTGCCACCAACCTGCTGGCCTATCCCCCTGCCCATTAACCTTAGAGCACGGCACATCTGCCACAGTTGGTCATCCCATATGGAGGGCAGGCCTAGCCAGGGATGTTGAAATGTAACCTTGACAATTGCCCAGGAAGTGATACCAGCTATCAATACTGATCAATTTGCATATGAAAATGAACAACCCAGAATTGCCAGACTTTTTGACCAAACCCAAGACCTAAAAACTGAATCAGTAGTGAACTGACCTCTGAGGAAAAAGCAAATGCAGCAAGCCAAAGAGAGCTATGAAAATATTTTATTTAGTGTCTGAGATACATGGATATTGCATCATAAAATAAGAGGAAGCTACCATAGAAAAAGCAGCAATCAGAGAAAAATAGAGGCATCTAAAAAATTAAAAATTTGATTAATAAATCGTAAAACTGAATGTCAGGGATGAGTTACAGAATAGATACAACTGAAAAGAAAACTAGTGATTTGGAAGATCAAATCAAGGTATTTCCCCCCGAATACAAAGCAAAAAGTCAGGGAAAGAAATTATAAGGAAAAAAAATGCAGAAAATTCCGAAGGAAAAAAATCTGTTTAATAGGAATTTAAGACATCATAGATAGGATGACAGGAAGCCGTTAACAGAAAAATACTCTCCCGGGCTAAATAAGTACTCAAATTCTTTGGGTTAAATTTTAAAAACCAACAATTCTGGTCCTGCTATATCAGCAAGAATACTGAAAGGAGAGGTACACAGATATATTCCACTGATATTTATGAATTCAAAAATTAAAGAGAAAATCCGGGGCGCCTGGGTGGCTCAGTCAGTTAAGCGGCTGCCTTTGGCTCAGGTCATGATCCTGGAATCCCGGGATCAAGCCCTGCTTCAGGCTCCCTACTCAGCGAGGAGTCTGCTTCTCCTTCTGCCCCTTCCCCATCTTCTGCTCTGTCTTTCTCTCTCTCTTTCAAGTAAATAAATAAAACCTTTAAAAAAATTAAAGAGAAAATCCTTGGTACTCAATGGTGGGGTAGGATGGAAATAGTTTCCTATAAGGACACAAGGTAATAAACATTTCATTTTTACTACTGAATATTGGACAACATTGAAATGTCTACATACTTTGAAGAAATACAATTTTGAGTCTACCAGCTATACTAGCTTTTAAGTGAGTGGGCAAAATAAAGACATTTTGCATGTGCAAGGATTCAGAATACATACCACAATGGAAGTAAAAAGCTTTCTGCAACATTTCAGTTACAACTAAGTTAAATTCATTTCTTCAGTTGAAAAACCATTAGCTGCTAGAATTACTTTCCCTCCACTCAGAAAGTTTTACCATACATATGTGATTGGAAGAACAAGAAAGGCTATCAGTGGTGTAATTTAAACTTAAATGAAGTTTAATAAATATAAACAAAGAGGCAAAGAATCTGTACTCAGAAAACTATAAAATACTCATGAAAGAAATTGAGGAAGACACAAAGAAATGGAAAAACATTCCATGCTCATGGATTGGAAGAACAAATATTGCGAAGATATCAATGCTACCTAGAGCAATCTACACATTCAATGCAATCCCCAACAAAATACCATCAACTTTTTTCAAAGAAATGGAACAAATAATCCTAAAATTTGTATGGAACCAGAAAAGACCTCGAATAGCCAGAGGAATGTTGAAAAAGAAAACCAAAGCTGGCGGCATCACAATTCCAGACTTCATTACAAATCTGTCATCATCAAGACAGTATGGTACTGGCACAAAAACAGACACATCGATCAATGGAACAGAATAGAGAGCCCAGAAATGGACCCTCAACTCTATGGTCAACTAATCTTCAACAAAGCAGGAAACAATGTCCAGTGGAAAAAAGACAGTCTCTTCAACAAATGGTGTTGGGAAAATTGGACAGCCACATGCAGGAGAATGAAACTGGACCATTTCCTTACACCACACACAAAAATAGACAAAATGGTTGAAAGACCTAAATGTGAGACAGGAGTCCATCAACATCGTAAAGGAGAACACAGGCAGCAACCTCTTCAACCTCAGCCCACAGCAACTTCTTCCTAGAAACATCGCCAAAGGCAAGGGAAGCAAGGGCAAAAATGAACTATTGGGACCTCATCAAGATAAAAAGCTTTTGCACAGCAAAAGAAACAGTCAACAAAACCAAAAGACAACTGACAGAATGGGAGAAGATATTTGCAAATGACATATCAGATAAAGGGCTAGTATCCAAAATCTATAAAAAACTTATCAAACTCAACATCAAAGAACAAATAATTCTTTTCAATTTCTTTTCAATTCAATATATACAATTTTATATATTGTACATATACAATATATATATATAGTGTGTATACACACACACACACATACACACACACACACACACACACACACACACACACACACACACCGGAATATTATGCAGCCATCAAAAAGAACGAAATCTTGCCATTTGCAACGACGTGGCTGGAACTGGAGGGCATTATGCTGAGCGAAATAAGTCAATCAGAGAAAGACATGTATTATATGACCTCACTGATATGACGAATTCTTAATCTCAGGAAACAAACTGAGGGTTGCTGGAGTGGTGGAGGGTGGGAGGGATGGGGTGGCTGGGTGATAGACATTGGGGAGGGTATGTGCTATGGTGAGCGCTGTGAAGTGTGCAAGACTGTTGAATCACAGATCTGTACCTCTGAAGCAAATAATACATTATATGTTAAAAAAAAAAAAGAAGAAGATAGCAGAAGGGGAAGAATGAAGGGGGGGGAATCAGAGGGGGAGACGAACCATGAGAGACTATGGACTCTGAAAAACAATCTGAGGGTTCTAGAGGGGAGGAGGGTGGGAGGATGGGTTAGCCTGGTGATGGGTATTAAAGAGGGCACGTTCTGCATGGAGCACTGGGTGTTATATGCAAACAATGAATCATGGAACACTACATCAAAAACTAATGATGTAATGTATGGTGAATAACATAACATAATAAAAATAAATAAATAAATAAATAAATAAATAAATAAATAAATAAATAAATTAAAAAAAAACTTAAATGAAGTTTAACAGGCATATATTTCATGAACAAAAATGACTTCCAGAAAAATAAATAAATAAATAAATAATTCACATAAGGCTTAAAAATAAATAGGAAGATTTGTATCAAATTTGTTTGTATACAATAGGAAAACTCAAAGCAATAGTGGCTTGAACAAAAGAGGTTGTTTCTCACATAAAATAAGCCTAATGGGTAGTTTAGGACTGGTATAAAAGGAATAGTGTTCTGTTCTGTCATCCCCTAACTTTCTGTTCTGTCATCTTCAAGCCTGAATGACCTGCTTCAAGTCATCCAATAGCCCAAAAGGGCTGCTGGAATTCCACCCATCATTTCCACATTGCAGACAGTCACAAGGGCAAATGGGCACTCACAACTGAGGTAATATCTTTTATAGAGGATCCTTGGATCCCATTCAACACCTCTACTTACCTCTCATTAGCCAGAACTTTGTCACATGCTCATACTTAGGGCAAGAGAAGCTGAAAATTTAGTCCTTTATTTTTTATGGCAATGTAGGCTGAGGTGAAAATCAGGGCTCTGTTTCAAAGGAGGAAGGGGAGAGTGGATGCTGGGAGGCCACTAGCAGTATCTGCACAGAATACCATTTTCTTGACTAGAAAGATTCAGCATTGTAAAATTCTAATTTCTTCAGGTAAATCAACAAATTCAGTGCAATGCCAATGACTTTTTTCCCTTCTAATTTAAAAAAAAAAATGAGGTAAAACTTGATACAGTAATACATGGATCTTAATTGTTACAGCTTAATGAATTTTGACAAATGCATATGGCAGTAAAAACTACATGCCTATCAAGATCCAGTGCATCTGGGGCAGAACATCATCCTATCAGTGGGGGTCTGGGTGGAGGAAGCAAGACCTGGTTCTCTCTGCCATGCCTACCTGGACTAGAACTCCAGCAGCGTGGGAGCTGGGGAGGATTTTTAAAAATTCAGCAGTCTGCCCCTCCAAGGGTGAAACCAGAGCCCCAGACTGGCAGCTCAGGGAAGAGGGAGCCCTCCCTCTTAGCTGCACATGTCCACGGTAAAGCTTCCATACGCAGGTCTGGGGCGAGGTGGGGTAATGAAGCCGTGGTGGCTCAAGTGCCCCAGACTCTCACTGTTCTTGCCAAGATTTAGTAGATTTTCTTGAATAAATATTTCTCTATTTCTGTATGCTTTTTGCCCTTGGGACAATTCCCAGAGACTTGGAATGATTTATTTAAAAAGGTATTTTCATAAGTTAAATTGCTGTTTCCCTGGAGAGAGGGTCTAGGAAGTTTTGCGTCCATGCCCACCCCATTCATCATTGCTGGTAAACAATCATCTCTTTCTTATCTTTATTCTCTTATATATGATGTGTCTTTTATCTGGCTCTTTTAAAGATGTTTTTCTTTATCCTCAGTTTCCAGCCATTTAACAATAATGTGCCTTGATATGGAATTTTTTCTGTTTTTTTTCTTCTTGGGGTTTACTGAGCTTCTTAGAAAAATTTCAGCCAAAACTTCCCTAAATATTCTTTGCCCCATTGATTCTCTCCTCTCCTTCTGAGGCTCTGGTGGGGTTTTTTCCCCATTTTTTCCCCTTCTGTTTGGTGATTTTTATTGGCTTTTCTTCAAGTTCCCTGATTTTTCTTCTGTCATATTCAGATTCAACTGATGTTAATCCCATCCAATAATTTTTCAGGTATTGTATTTTTTTATTTCAGATATTGTACTTTTTCAATTTTATGATTTCCATATGGTTCTTTTTTTAGCATTTTCCTATCTTTCCTGAAATCCCCATGTGTTCACAAATTATATCCATTTTTTCCTGTAAATTCTTTAACATATCTATAATAGTAACTTTAAAATCCTTATATACTAACTCCAGCAACTGTGTTGTCTGTGGGTCTCCTTTTTTTTCTGTTTTTTCAGGGGGTCTCTTTATTTATTATGGGGCATATTTTTCTGCTTCTTTGTGTGTCTGGTAATTTTTATTGTATACTGGACATTGTAAATGATACATTGTGGAAACTCTAAATTCTGTTATCTTCCTCTGGTGAGTATTGGGTTTTATTCCAGAAAGCAGCTAAATTTCTTGTGGATAACCTTAATCCTTTGCAGGCTTATTTCTAGGTTTTATTAAATGAATTATACTTTTTTTTTTTCCCCCTTAGTCCTAGGATATAGCTCATAGTCCTAGGATGTGATCCAGAAAGATGATCCTTCAGGTATACCATAGGAATGCAAGAGATGTTTCTCAAGCCCCTCTAATTTCATAGGCTTTAACTTCAAACTCTGTCTCCCCAGCACCAGGCAGCTGATGAGATCTCTGCTCAGTTCTTTCAACCGTCCAGCTGTTGTTTTCTACTATGCTCCTTGGAATCTTGCCCTGGGCATTTGCAGTTGAAGAGTCAGCCAAGATTCTGAGAAGATTTTGTACATAGATCTGGGGGCTCCCCCACTATTACTCCTAAACTTCCGGGACTTCCCTTCCGCCTTTACTTTGCAGTTGCTCTGGCAGCCCTGTACTCTGGCCTCTAACTCTTCAGTCCAATAAGTCTGTGTCCTGCAGATTGCTCAATGTCTGTGGGAGGAAAAGCCAGTTAAATGTGGATTATATCTCCTCTAGTTTGTGTCTGTTTGTGGTCCTTCTCTAGTGCCTTGAAGTAGATCTATAAGCCGAGTTTATAATTATTATCAGTGAGAGGTTTAATCTGATCCAAACTACTCTGCCATTACTTGAAGCTGAAAGCCTTCAAAATTTTTCAAACATAAAGTAGATCATGCTATATATTCTACTTTATAACACTTTTTATAATACTTTTTAAATTGAATAATGTATTTTAGATACTGTTATGTGTCAATATATATTAATTGACCTTATTTTGCCTGACATACAGAGCTCTAAGCATTCAACTATAAGGCCATATAACAAGAATAAACTTAAATGGAACTATGAGTTATGAGTTAGACCTCTTTCAATGTTGTTTGAAAAATACTAAATTACTTTCTTTTTAACGCTACTCTTTATGAAGAATGAACCACAAGAGTTCTATGCAGGTCTGCAATATTATGAATTTAAACAAATGTCTATTAATGTGCATTTTGGTTTTTCTAGTTTTCTTTATTTCAAGCAATGATGTAATAAACATTTTATACATCAATTTTTTGGTCTTTCCTACAGAATCATTATCCTAGGAGTGGAACTGATAAATCAAAGTAAATAAACATTTAAAAATTTAACACATAATTAACAATTAGTCTCCAATAAAGGCTATATCAGTATATACCCTCCAACAGTATATGAGAATGCTTGTTCTTCACAACATTTTAACAACATTGGATATTATCAATCTTTTAAATCTTTCCCATAAGCATTAATTATGCATATGGTATTTCATAAAAGGGGAAGTATCCAGCCCTCTTTTATTGTTCTCAGTCTTGATCCTGAGCTATTGTCCCATCCAATTTTCCAACATATGTCTCAGTCTTGCCTTTCCTTTGAATAGGACAATCAATGCTGTCTTCTGGGCTCTCCCTCAAAAACAATTTGGATTCTTCCAGGCATGCTTTCTCTGACTATACCTGCAAAACATCATTCCCAGCCCAACCTGGTCCAGAGCTTTATCCCGTGTGCTGCTCCACCATGAATATTCACAATTGACCTCATTACCTTCACATTCCCTCATTACTTTCACAATTTACTTAACTCTTCAAAATTTAAGATAGCTTTGTCTTTGTGAACTAAGGTCACTGCAATTTCATTTTAACCTGCAACAATTTTGTCAATTTTGTCAGGAAGAAATGCTTTAATATGCCTCCAAAATTACTGCTGTAGCTTCCTTGTCTTCCTTACCTTTAAAAAGTAATCATTAAGAGAGCAAATTACATACTGGGGCGTTTTCTCAGTAAAATATATATAAAGGAAGAACTCTTTAAAGTTAGAAAGGCTCTTTAAAGTTAGAAAACTAAACAGACACATTTTCCTGTACTTTCTCTGGATTCCTACTAACTGATATAAAGGTATTTTTTAAAAAGATATAAATCCAAGAGAAAAAGAGAATTGGAGGGGAAATTATAGCTAGAAAACATTGCAAGTTAAAAAAAACAAGAGGAAAGATAACCTACCTAGCAGACCCAGGAAAACTAAATCCTAAGTGAGCAAGCTAAATAGTAGCCCATTTTCCAATATAGAACCCAAAAGTATCAAGAATTAGAAGCAACAGGAGTTTATAATTTGGGGATGAATGGGGAAGAGAGAAATCTAAGGACTAGACACACCCCTACCCCCAACAAAAATCCTCTTCCTTTCTTTGTGCAACCAGGTGACTCACTCTCTTTCTACCTCAGCAAAAAATGGGGTCTATGCCCTGGAGAGAGTAAAACAGGTCTCTGAGATGGGGGACACATAGCACAGTTGAGAGATGTAACAGTTTTGAAAACAAAAGCATTAAATACTAAATATTAAGACCCTCCCCTATAGCTCCTAGCCCTCTTCCATCACTTGGTTCCCATAATACTGTGCAGGATATAAGACAATTCTTCAAAAAAGACCTTTCAAAGGAAAGATCTAAAGATACTGATACTAGAGTTATCCAATTAAACAGCCCAGCCTGATCTCTTTACATGTGATCTGTGGTCTTCAAGCCCCAACCACAATACAGAGCTGTCATTAAGCTTTTTAGTACCCCAATTTTAAATGTAAATGCACAGCCAAGGATCGCCAGACATTTGAAAAAAGCCTCAAACATGAAAGACTAAATTAATTTGGAGAAAACAGAAATTAAGTAATAAGATGAAAACTATTAGAGAGCTAAAAGGATATATCAAAAACATGAAGCAATAGGATGATGTTTTAAAAGGTGCATTCATAAAACAAAAAAAGTCTTAGAAATTTTAAAATACGGCGTAAACTAAAAATCTGATTAAAAGGTTGGAAGAAAAATTTGGGTGCCTGGGTGGGTCGGCTAAGTGTCAGACTCTTGATTTTGATCATGATCTCAGGGCTGTGAGATCGAGCCCTGCAACAGGCTCCACACTGGGCATGGAGCCTGCTTAAGATTCTCTCTCTCCCTCTCCCTGTGCCCTACCCCCCCACAAACACTCTTTCACTCTTTCTGTCTCTCTCTCTCAAAAATAAAACAAAATTTTTTTTAATTTAAAAAATAAAATAAAAAGGTTGGAAGAAAAATTTGACAAAACCTTCCAAAGGATAACAAAATGACAAAAAACAGGAGAGAAAAGATGAGAACATTTAAGGACCAAGTCAGGAAGTTCAATATCCAAATAATATGAGTCACAGAAAAAGGAAAAAATAATAAGAAAGTGGAGGAAATAAAATCACTAAAGAAATAACTCAAGAAAAATTCTTAGAACTGAATGATATTGCCAGATAAAGGGAGACCATCAAGTATCCAGCAAAATGAACAAGATACATTAGTCAAAATATATCATTTTTTAAAATTTAAGAATACTTGAGTCAAAGAGAAAATCCTAAAAGCTTCTAGAGAGTAAAAAACTGGTTAGATTCTGACCAAAAAAATCAGAATGGCTTGGATCTTTTCAATAGCAACTGTCCTGGAAACTAGAAAAAATTCCGCAGAAAAATGAATTTTATAGAATTTTATACCAAGTGAAACTAGCAAAAATTAAAATTAATAAAAACAAAATTAGCAATAATTAAATAATATAAAGCCTTTTCAGATAGGCAAGTTCTGACACAACATACACTACGTAATGTTTTCAGGATGCAACTGGAGGAGCTATCCCACAAAAATAAGGGAGTGAAACAAGAGAGAGAAAGATATGGGATCTAGGACAAAAGGAACCCAACATAAGAGAGAGGTGAAAGAAACCCCCTATGTGTTGTTGAAGGGAAATTTCAGGATAACAGCCATGCTACAGGTCTAGAGAACAACTAGTCTAGATTGGAGCAAGTTAGAAGACTCTGAGAGAAACCTAGGATGATGAAATTGATAGAATGCCTAATGCATATGAATATTTGGAGAGGAAATGAAACTCCTGAGGGAGAGTTTAAAGATGCATTGGTGAGGGGCACCTGGGTGGCTCAGTTGTTAAGTGTCTGCCTTCGGCTCAGGTCATGATCCCAGGGTCCTGGGATTGAGCCCCGCATAGGGCTCCCTGCTCGGCCGGGAGCCTGCTTCTCCCTCTCCCACTCCACCTGCTTGTGTTCCTTCTCTAGTTGTCTCTCTATCTCTCTGTCAAATAAATAAATAAAATCTTTAAAAAATAAATAAATAAAGATGAATTGGTGATAAATACATAGAAAATAAACAAACAAGACAAATAGCTCCAGGTAAACCCAAAAGTTCCTTAAGGAAAATTAATCATATTTCAACATTTATATTATCATATTAATATCAATCCAATCAAAATTATGCTATAAACATTGGGAGAATGAAGGATAGGAAGTGTGTATGTGGGGGAGAGGTAGTAGTGGAAGGTAAGATGTCTCCATAGTGACTCCACAGTGAGAAGCCAGTAGATAATGCCCAAAGCTTGAAAAATCAGTGGCTCAGCAATTCCACTCTTAGGCGTATACCCAAGACAATTAAAAACATGTCCACACAAAAACTTGTACACAAATGTCTATAGCAGCTTTCTTCATAATAGCCAAAAAATAGAAACAACCCAAATGTCCATCAACTATTGAATGGATAAACAAAAAATGGTATATCCATACAATGGAATATCACCCAATTACAAAAAGGAATGAATTACTGGCATATGCTACAACATGGATGACCTCTGAAAACATTACTCTAAGTGAAAGAAGCCAGACACAAAGGTCACATACTGCATGATTCCATTACATGAAATGTCCATAATAGGCAGATTCATAGAGAAAGTAAGTAGATTAGTGGTTTTCGAGACTGGGGCAGAGGAAATGGGGAGTGACTGCTAATGTGTTTGGTGTTTCTTTTGGGGTATTGAAAATGTTCTATAATTACACAGTGGTGATGGTGGCATAACTCTGTGAATATAGTAAAAAAATCAATGAATTGTACAATTATTTAAAAGGGTGAATTTCATGGTATGTGAATTATACCTCAATATAATTGACATAAAAAAATCAAGGGGTAGCAGCTATTAAGAGATATGGTAAATCCAAAATGAAACAGCTAAAAAAATTGAAGTGGTTTCCCTGGTGGACTTTTAAATGAGGGAAGTGGATGGTCAAGGAATGTTCTTTGTACTCAGTTGTGTAAGACTATTTGACTCTTTATAGGATCGCATTACCTCAATAAAAGTAAAAATGAAATAACAAGTGACTGAAGAACAGGTGGAAAGTTCTGGAAGTTCCTGCCAATACCCTATGCTGGCAGTGTGGACTGTGGCTTTTGTAAAGTCTGGGCCACGCGAGTTGGCCTCAACATGATGCCCCTTCAGTGTGGCAGCATCTCCATTGATGTTCTGATGTGTTGTTCATTTGACTTTGGGACACGGACACGAGCTGCATTGAGCAAGACGCTGTTCATGTCTTGTCACCATAGCCCCCTCCACTGCCTTGCACAGCACCTGACCCATTGGCATACTTTTTTTGAATTAGCAAACAAATGAAACAACACTCTTAAACTAATTCCTAGGCAAACTAGAGGCAAATGAAATATTATATGACACCACCTCTTAGAATATTGGGGTCCTGGATGTAGAGGCTGGGACAGTATGTACTGCCTGAGTATGGTGATGGGCCAGGGCACAAGAAATGGCACCTTGTTACCAGTGCTCTAGAACTGGCACATCGAATTTACAGTAATGTTTCCAGGTTACAAGCTGTTGTGTCTCATGTCAACCTTTTTCTCCCCATTTCCATAGTCACTGACTAACATTTGTAAAATAATCTTTGATAGCCTTCACCCTGTCATCTTTGGCTGTGGTTCATAGAATAAAGGGGCATTACTGAGAGGTGGCATCTTGGAGAGAAGAACTCGAAAGTGAAATAAATGGTCTAACTGAGCCATCAAAATGGAAGGCTAACTGATGAGGGAACTCCGGGACCAGGCCTGAGGTACTGAGGCAGAGAGTGGGGAACCAGAGTGTCCTCACAGGAACCTTCTGACACCCAGGTGAGAGTGGGCCTCCTTTCAGTATGCTCCCATAGCTCACTGATGTTTTCCTTGTTATCACTTGTTGTATCTTATAACTTTTCACTAGATGGTAAGCTCCATGAGGACAGGATGTATGCTTGTTTAGTTCACTATGATATCCCTCACCAGTGCTTGGCATATTATAGGTGCCACAAAAAAATATTTGTTGAATGAACGAATGAGTGAGTGAATGAATGAAAGAACCAGGTAAGAGCAGGAAAGTTTGAGGTGGCGTGTGAGATGTAGAGTCTGAAGAAGAGGAAACCAAGGTGCCTTGATGTGGGACGCCCACAGCTTGCACATGGGAGGGAAGAGGTTCTTACAAGTGCCAACTGGAGATTGGAGCAGTGAAGATGCATACATGTGGGTTTGTGCCTGAAACACTCACCACGAGTCTTGAATACTGGGGTCATTTCTGCCTGAGCGTAATCCCTCCCACGGCAAGGGAGGCCACCATGGTTGGAGATCTGTTTAGCTCATGGTCAACGGGGCCAGGAAGGGAATGCCTCAGATCATTACACGGAGCCCAAACTTGAGATTTACCAATGTCAACTTCACATAATCTTTGCTGGAATTAACAAATTCAGATGATAGGTCACTTCCCAATCCTGTGGGTGATTTAATCAGGTAAGCTGTTTGGGAGGCCGGATGCAGTCACAGTCAGCTATGAAAGGCAGGAGGATTATTCCTCAGAGGGTAGAGTATATTAATGACATCTCACTTTGGAAACAGTTTTGGAGTCTACTCCCTAGAGACAGAAGGAAGGCTTTGGGGTGAGGACAGAGAGCAAAGAGATTCTTTAGTGAAGGCAAGGAGGAGCTCGGATTCCATTTAGCTAGATCAAGTCAGACTGCTCCCCAGTACACTCAGATACTAAGACAACTTCTTAGTGTTGCCCCCATAATTGTGGGAGAAAGAAAATGTAACCCATTTATCTAAAATCAGGGTTGCCAGGAATGGAATATGGAATCCCCATGCTCAGAGAACAGGAACAGGTCCCTTCTTGCAGAGAATCTGGCTTTTCCTACACTTTCTCGTACAAAAGGCTATCAGGAGAAGGTTATGAATAGAGTCCTTTTCCTGCAGCCAATGAGACAAATGCTCTATTCACAGCCGAGCCATGCCCTGCCTGCCGACTGTCTCAGCCAGGATGATCTTGGCTTTTGATGAAATCCCACGGGCAGTAACTGCAACCTCCCTTTGCTGCTACGTTCCATGACTTCACGGCCGGCGCAGGGGGAGCCGTTAAAGCACGCCTATTTCATGAACATCGCTCACCTAATCTCTGTCCTAATGACAGGAGAAAGGTGTTGACACCAAAGATCCAGCAGGTGGG
The DNA here is from genome assembly GCF_964656455.1 of Halichoerus grypus. NCBI lineage: Eukaryota > Metazoa > Chordata > Mammalia > Carnivora > Phocidae > Halichoerus > Halichoerus grypus. The sequence goes on along the minus strand of NC_135717.1, from coordinate 152,741,423 downwards.
CTGGAAACATTTTAGTATGAAGCTGACATGGCCATTCCAGGCCCTCGGCTGTACCTTGGGAGGTTTAAAAAAAAAACCAACCCGGGTGGGTCTGAGTTCAAATTTTGGCACTGCTATGCATTGTAGTGAGTGACGTTGGCCGGGTTAGTTAGCTGCCTGGAGCACCAGGTTTCTGACCTGTAAAATAAGGGAAGTCAGGCTAAAATCCTGGCTGCTAAGGTTGTCGGAGGATGAAGTGACACAAAACACTTGAGATCACTTTCCCTGTGCCTGGTTCACGACAGAAACTCTCTCAGTGCCCTGATCCCTCTCTCTCTTGTCCCCCTTCCACCTCTGGGCTCGGTGTAGATGAATATGGTGTTCCTGTGGAACGAGTCCATTGAGACGGAGCAGGAATTTAGTTCACCGGATATGTTCTAGCATCGCCTCAAGTAAATCAGGACACAGCTTTGGTGCAGCCTATAATGAGGTGGAGGGAAGGGGCGCCTCACCCTGGGTTACCTGTTCTGGAGAGTTCTTTCTGTGCTGAGGACTGCAGCAGGACCCCTCACCGGAGCCTGGGATGCTCTCCTTCAGGGGTTGTGGCTGCCCGCGGGAACTGCTCCGCAGCAAGGATGTGGGTGTAGGAACATTGCGACCCAGCATTTTTGATTCCCTCTTCCCACAAATACTGAAAACCTAAGTCCAAGACAGACACGATTCATTCATCATCGAATATTTCTGTAACATTTATTCTATGCCTGACGCTGCTCTAGGCACTTCACAAATCTGATCCCAGGGACTCCTCATGTCAGTGCTGCCAGGGTGGTACTATTATCCCTGTTTCAGGGGTAATGAATCTGAAGCAGAGAAGTTACGGAACTTGCCCAAGAAACACGTGCAAAGAACTTTTTTTTACTCAGTGACAGTAACATTTACAGTGCCACATGGTTTGTCTAGTGGTGATGGGTAAGCATACATTCATTTGTTCAGGTTTTCATTCATTCACCGAGACTCATTAATCACGAAGCTTGTGCCCGACTTTGCATTAGGAAAGTCACGGAGCTGACAATCCAAGGAGGCAAATGCCAAGTAATCCTCACTTTTATCCTATGACTTTGCAACCAGCAAAGAGACAGCGGGCTTGGGTCAAGAATGCCATCATTGCCAGTGGAACAGACTTCTTCTTTATATAAAATAAATGACCTTTATGGGACATTAAACATGGGACATGGCCCTTGCCCTTAGAAGGCCCATTCTAAGGAGTCCATCAGTTGCACTTGCTTAAACCTTCATAGTTCAGAAGAGAGAATGAATGCAGGGCTAATGCTCCCTTCAAACACCCAACAAGGTATAAGAAGGGCCCAGTATTTCCCAAACTTCATGTATGTGTTACTAATGAAGAATATTTTATATGAAGTGTTAGGTATTTATTTCTATGAGTACTGTAAAATATATAAACATACTATTTTTTAAAACATACTATTTTTTATTTTTTAAACATACTATTATGTTTTTTTAAACATACTATCGCTGAAAGATTTTTTAAATGAGTTAATTCAAAGAAAAAATATTAAACTAAGAATGGCACAGGTGGTACATTCGAAACTGAAAATTATCCAAATGGCACTCAAATGACTGCAGTTTGGGAAGCTTACAGTGGTTCCCATTGGGGACGTCCCTGGCATTTCGGGCAAGGCAGCTCTGCATTGTGTAGGGCGACCTCCCACACTATGCACAGCCCCTACCCATGACATGGCAGCAGTACCCCCCCCATGCCTGGACACAAGCCCCCCCCCCCAAATGCCTCCAAACATTTCCAAATGCCACATGGTAAAGGGCTGGGGGGTGTGGTACCACCCCCCCCACACCCCCCCGGCTGGCAACTACTCCTATAGACTTGACAGAGGCTCCATTAGAAACCAACAGACAAAACACCAAGCTATCTTCAGACATTTTTGAACTACAGAAGGAAGAGAAGAAAGAGTCAAGTTCAATTTCTAAGTGGCTTACAGTGAGAGGCACCAGAGTAAGCAAAGGAGAACCCAAATGGGAAGAGAGCGAAGACACAGAAAGTCCTGGCAAGAGTGGGGACAGACCGCGAAGGCCTGGGGCTATAGACAGAGCCTTCTGGCTTGGGGCTGCTGTCATGGGGCAAGAGCAGTTCCTTCCTGCTTGTCTTACAGGTGCCACCTGGCATCTGACAATGACCAGAGAGCCCACTGCCTGCTAAAGAACAGGCAGCACAACCTCCCGCCTGAACTAAATGCAGTGACAGCAAGCCAGGAAGGTATCTGGCAAGAATACAAGGGTCGTACAATTAAAAAACATGACAGACTTATCAATCACTAAGGCAGGAAAAGAAGGCCCGGAGAACCACAAATCTCTTTCCAAGTGGCCCATAATATGCTGCGAACGGTGAGGATGAATCGCGAGAGGATGAGAATAAATTAATGCTGTTTGCACACCACCCAAAATACTGTCCGTGTCCTTTAAAAATCTTGGTTACTTTTGGCAGCTTTGAGCCACTAGTTTTCCCAGGACACTCCATGTTTGAGTGTCATCTGCCTCCATGTGCCTGTAGAATCAATCTTCCCAAAGATGGTAACAGGTGGTATCATGGAAAAAAGCTTCCAATGTCAATTAAGTTTGGGAAATACCGCCCATTTCCATTTTGGAGATTCACAATGCGTGTTGGCACCTTAAAAGTTTTGAGAAAATTACTTCTGTTCCCTTGGTAATCAAAAGGAGGACTCCAAACTCCTTGCCTGGTTTTAGAAGTTAGCTGACTTCCCCACTTTACCCAATTGATGTAATCTTCTTGGGAGGCAGACTCATCACAACTGTTGCTAGTCTCTGTCTTACCCATCCTCACTTCTGGGCCTTCTCTCACATTCCTCCTTCCTCCAGAAACACCCTTCCCAAGCCTTTCTACTTACTCTCTACTCTGTCAAGGCCCAGCTCAAGATTCATGTTCTACCTATTGTGCTCTACAGTAGACTTTCTTCTCACTGTGAGTTTTCTCAGAGCTCTCTCTGTACAAGGTAGTGTCATGTCATTGTGATTACTACCATGTTGCCTTGGGATTTTTGTCTGGGTGTGTGACATATACAGTTTGTAAGCAGTTTTGCTTCTTTTCAACTTCTCATGGGAGCCTGTTACTGTATTATGAATTATAAGGGCCTTATAGAAAAAAAAAACAAACATCTTCTTGGTACATATCCTGGTGGATGTGCCAATGAACAAAGGCTGGCTTTGTTCCCTTATAAAACTACTTCGACTCTCTCTGTCTCTATGAATTAGCAACCATTGTGTAATGGTTGAAAATATGCATTCACATTTTTTATGTTTAATTGCTCTCACATTCCTCAAATTAAATGAAACGTCTACTACAACAGATTCTATCTAAAACTGTATAATGTTGGGAGTATTCAAAGTCAAAGTTAAGACTGTCCTCCTGGAAATGGAATTTGACCTTTTACCTACATGAATCTTAAGAGTTTACTTTTATTTCTATTATATTCCCTACCTTCCTCACCAACCCCCAAAACCCCTGCCTTTCCCATGGTCTTTCTCATATCTGTTAATAGTGATTCCATCCTTTTGTTTGTCTGGGACAAAAATCTCAGTGTTTCATCATTGATTTTTTTTTCTACTTTTAACATCACATCCAGTCCATCGGCAAATCCACTTGGCTCTACCTTCAAAATATATTCAGAATATATTTCTGACCACTGCTCCCCTCTCCGTGTCACAGCTTGTGTCCCCCCGGAAGCTGACTCTGAGATGGAGCTCAGTGGGCAGGAAGCTTATCTGGGAGTGCTCCTGGGATCCACCACGCCTGAGGAGGGAAGCAAACAGGTTTGGGCAGAAGGAAAAGTTGGGCTGTGATTCGGTCACAATGGGCACTGCCTGCACAAGGAGCTCTGAGCTAGGACAGCCCTTGGGAATTGTCTTGAATTGAGGTGAGGCACCAGGCCTTTATACCCCTTACTGACAGGTCACTGGATGCAGACTGCCCTGGGAAGGGGGAACGCCATTGGGCACAATAGCTCTCTTCAGAGGAGGCAATTCTTGAAGACGGCTGACAGCCAAAAGCCATTAGCTAGGGACCTCCCAGCTGCTGGAGGAATCAATCTTTCTTTCGTGAAGGGGAGCTGAGCAGCACATCACACATTCACTATACTTCACCATGACCATCTTGATCCAAGCCCCCACCTTCTCGAGAAAGGCGCAGTAGTCTCTTTACTGTTTCCCTTCAGCCCTCTTAAAATGTTAGCTAGAGTGAGCCTTTGAAAATAGAAATTAGACGATGTCATGTCTCTGCCAAAAGTCAACCAGTGGCTTCCCAAGTTACCCTGAGTGAAAGCCAACGTCATTACGATGGCGCATCAGACTGTCTATCCTCTGCTTCCCACGACTCTCCGGCCTCAGCCCCGACTACTTGCTCTCTTGCCCGCTGCACTCAAGCCACTCTGGCCTCCTTGCTATTCCTTGCAAATGTTTGGCAAGTTCCCATCCCAGGCCCTCACACTTGGCCCTTCCCTCCACCCAAAAGATTCCCTCAGGCCTCAGCACGGCTCCCTCCCTCACTTCCTCAGGGCTTTACTCCTGTTACCGCCTTACGGAAACTTCTCGGACCAAACTTTTTAAAAACTGCACAGCCCCTTCCTCTGGCTCTCACTGTCCCTCTGTGCATTCTTCTTCTCTGTAGCAGGGAGCTCCACGAGGGGAGAGGTTTTGGACTGGTACACTGACTGCTGTATGCCCAGCACCTTTATCCATGCCTGGCATACAGCAGGTGCTCAAAACATACATGCTGATTAATTTTTGTAAGTCACAGAGTTCCCATGACTGGTACAAATTGAAAATTGTTCCATGGGTTCTCTATGGCTCTAGGAAAGTCATAATAGCTTTGTTTCTTTTCCTTTTGTTAAGCTTTGGTCATGCAGGCCATTCATTTTTCTTTAGCCAAATCAAATGAGGAGACAGCTTAAGTGTCTTTTCTAGAACAGGCAGTCAAGATGCCAGAATTCTGATTTTACCTCACACCCAAACCTTACAAAAACAATTTTTTTCTTCCAAATTTGCTTTAGGCTCTTGAAAGTTAAAAAGATGTGACTTTTGGGGCACCTGGGTGGCTCAGTCGTTAAGCGTCTGCCTTCGGCTCAGGTCATGATCCCAGGGTCCTGGGATCAAGCCCCGCATCGGGCTTCCTGCTCTGCAGGAAGCCTGCTTCTCCCTTTCCTACTCCCTCTGCTTGTGTTCCCTCTCTCGCTGTCTCTCTCTGTCAAATAAATAAATAAAATCTTAAAAAAAAAAAAAAAAAAAAAAGATGTGACTTTTGACAAATGTTGAACTTTGTCTGAACTCTGTGCTCCCTGAAAGCACTGAAGGTTGAGAAATCCCCCCACCCTTTTGTGTTTCAAGAAATAGCTAACCACCACAAAGGACAACCCAGCCTTCCCATATTCTGAGATAAGACCCACCTCTATCTTTCCTCATGATTCCCGTAAGACTTGTGGATGACTCCCTTGTTTACTTGCCTCTATAAAACTCAGGCCTCCTTCCTTTTCTTTGAGACATTTCTCATTAATAAATGTTCCCTCTATTGCGATAGCCTGAATAAAATTATATCCACAATTGACTGCTCTATTTAGTCTTTCACACTATCATAAAGAGAGGACTTGTGTTGGGAGGGTTTATTTTTAGCCTCAAAGATAGTGTTTGTTGGAAAATCAGCAGCTGACAATAGTAAGTGACAAAAGAACCCTTGACAATAGAAAACAGACAACCAAAGTGTCCACTCCCTCAGCAGACAGCCAGCATGGAGTTCAGTTTCAGAGCAGGGAATAATTACTTCTTCCAGAGGCTGGCAGAAACTTGATCCAAGCAGATGGCTGGACAAAAAGATATTGTCAGAAATAATTTCCCAGTATATAAAGTAGATGAGGCTCTATATAACTTCCCCCTGAAAACAATTATTCCCAGTGTGCTGGGCACAAAAGTCTCAGTCCTTTCCTGTCTAGGATCCCTGGTACTATAGAGATGGGGTGAAGGCAGAAAGCTCCTAGAAGCTAGAGATTGTCATACATTTCATGTCTGCAAGCCCTTTACCTGCCTGTCTTCCCATAGGACAGAAGATCTGTGATCAGCTGTATAAAGATCAGGGTTTAGACAAATGGTTTCACCTTCCTTCCAATACCATGGTTAGCCCTTCATACCAGGAATTCTATGCTAGTGAAATCCAACAGAAACATTGAACTTCATTCTGTTGGACACCAATCTTCCGTATACTCTACAAAACCAAAAAATGACTAGTCAGGCCTAGATGCTGATGAAGTCTGATGCCAGGGACCCTACAGACTTAGGGTTCTCGGGATGAGTGAACTGGATTCAGGTATAGTGGGATCTCCTAAAAATTAAATGCCAAGTGTTGTGGTGCGTATGTGTGCACACGTGCATTTTTTAAAAGAATGATTCCACAAAGAAGCCTGCATTCTTCCTCCATATTTGACAGCCTTTTCACATTCTTAAAGGGATCTATGCCCCCTACCTGCGTAAGAACCACCACCTATTACAGATACTCTGAGCCTTCAAAGAACTATTCCCTAGACAGATCCCCCTCATCCTTGGCCATGACAGCCAGAGGCACTAAGTTCACCACTAGTCTATGAATGGACTGACTTACTTCATTTGTCGGCACTCAGTCTCTTCCTGGGATCAGCAATGAGCCAAGAAGTCATGCCAAAGACTGTGGTATCAGCAAAGTCCTGATTAAATCAATTCATCTCCTAGAAGCTGACAAGAAGGAGGTTATATGTCACCAAAAGAAAGAATAATAATTATTTGATCTAATCCATTTTATATTGTCTCAGTCTGTTTGTGCTGCTATAACAAAATACCACAGACTGAGTAGTTTATAAACAGCAAAAATTTATTGCTCACAATTCTGGAAGCTGGGAAGTTTAGGAGCAAAGCACCAGCATGGTCATGTTCTAGAACCTCTTCTGGTTTAGAGCTCGGGTTTTCTCACTGTATCCTGGCTCAGAGGAAGGAGCTAGGAAGTTCTGTGGGGTCTCTTCATGAGGGCTCCACCCTGGTGACCTAATTACCTCCCAAAGGCCCCATCTCCTAAGACCCTCAACTTTGGGGGTTAGAATTTCAACATATAAATGGGGGTGGGGGGAACACAAGCATTCAGACCATAGCAAATATTTTCCACAAATATTCTCCATTAGGAATGTAATCTGACACTAAAAACAGCACTGGCCAGAGACAGAATGTGAAAATGAAATGAATATAAATATTATCAAGACGTTGGGTCTATTTTTTACTTCTTAAGTACTCAAACCCGGATTTCATGGCCTATGTTTTGAATTAATAATAGCTTTCAGAATCATTGCCATATATTTTACATAATTTTAACAAACAAGGCTTAATTGGCTTACTGAACTGTGTCTTTGTGAGACTTTAATTTTCCTACAAAAACAGTAAATGCCAACAAGATAGACATCCCTGTTCTTCTAAGCTCTGTTTATGATTCTAAGAAGTAAACAGGCAGTAATTACATTAAAAACATTCCACCTATGCCAGCAACATCTAATTTTAATCTGTGGGTCTTTCAGAGGAAGAACTAAGGACTAGGAATGGCACAAAGAACCCCCCCAAATATGCCTGATATCTAAAATCTGAAGCCTGATCCAATTCTACTGTGGATAAATAAACCACATGTTTCTCAATGTCTTGTCTCGATGTACAGAAGGATAATATGGGCCACTTAGTCTATAAATAAGATTCCCTTGACAGCACCATGGAAGCATCTTGTAGACCCATGGCAAGAAGTGCTATTTGTCAAATTGGATATCAAATAAATAAGTTAAGTGGAATTCTGGGGTCCATATGCATTAGTGTCCCCCAAAGGGACCAACATACTAACTTGGGCAGAATTTATGAAAGCCCCATTGAAGTGCCACCTCCTCTGTGGCCAACTTAATTGCTCCCTCCTCTGAGCTGGCCACACAGTATCATGATTGCTGGCTGTTATGTTTGTCTCCCCAGCAGGCTATGATCCTACAGGGCAGGATCTATGTCTTCTTTATCTTTCTATCTCTGGTAGCTTACACAAATTGGTAGCTCAATGTTTGTAGGGATTCATTTAATGACAGTCACATGTTAGATCAGAATCCCATCCCAATTCTGAATATGCTCTGAATTGGCTTACCAGTTCATATTCCTTATTTTCAGAGTCCTGATAAAAGTACTGAAGGACCATGCACTTTCTATTTCCATACTGCAAATCACAACAGGAAAAGGTGATTCTGACCTTCACACTTCTTAGGGCCCTGGCAGGGTGAAGAGTATAAGAAAAACCCTCATAGCTAAAATAATTCAGCTCAATGATTTGGCGAAATATTTTTCTGTACCTGACACTGTTGTAAGCTTTCTGTATCCTCACTGTAACCATAGGTGGGTATGGTTATCATACCTTGTATTACATGTGAGGAAAATGGCATAGAGATGTGTCCAAGTGAGGGAGCCTCATGCAAGTATGCCCCAGGCCTCCCACCTCTGAATCAAGGCAGGATGAATTGTTTCTCCTCTGTGTTCCCACAAACTAGGCATTCAGGCATGGACCTTATTGTACCATGTTGTGATTACAGATCCAATCCACACTGGGCTCATCGGCCAAACAGTGAGTTCCTGGAGGACTGTGTATTTCTTGGTCATCTTCTTTCTTCCCCACCTAGCAGAGTGACTGGTTTATAGTAACTTCTCAATAAGTATCTGCTGAATAACTGAATGAGGGGAGTCTCTTTCCAAAACTACCAGTTCTGGAGAACTCTCCAGAGAAAGGGATGAAGACAGACTCATTCTACTGCCTCAGTTGCATGTGTGTGTGCACGTGCGTGTGCCCCAGCAAGAACTTCCTCAGGGACCATTGAAGTTTGGGGAGATTAACTGGCATTTAAAACCAACCCATATATTCTGCCCAAGCAAAAGTAGTTTTTAAAATAATTTTTAAAAAGTTTTAGAAAGTCGGGGCATCTGGGTGGCTCAGTCGTTAAGCGTCTGCCTTCGGCTCAGGTCATGATCGAGCCCCGCATCGGGCTCTCAGCTCGGCGGGAAGCCTGCTTCTCCGTCTCCCACTCCCCCTGCTTGTGTTCCTGCTCTCGCTATCTCTCTGTCAAATAAATAAATAAAATCTTTAAAAAAAAAGTTTTATAAAGTCAAAGTAGTTTTTAAAAATATGTGCAACTTTAAACTGGGCAGTTCTGGGGCACCTGGGTGGCTCAGTCGTTGAGCGTCTGCCTTCAGCTCAGGTCGTGGTCCCAGGGTCCTGGGATCGAGCCCCGCATCGGGCTCCCTGCTGAGTGGGGAGCCCGCTTCTCCCTCTCCCTCGCTCCCCCTGCTTGTGTTCCTGCTCTCGCTGTCTCTCTGTCAAATAAATGAATAAGGTCTTTAAAAAAAAGAAAAAAATAAAATAAATAAACTGGGCAGTTCTACTTCTATGAGTGTATCCTAAGAATCCTCCTGGCTGTATGCCTAGAGGCTGTAGGTGTAAACGTCTGTGGGGGCTCAGCAGGTAACGCAGCAGACAGAGGAGCTGGCTGAGAAGTGTACGTTCTGTCCAACGTGTGGATGGTGGCACTCTGCAAGGGACCTGCCCATTATTGCAATGTGACAAGGGGGATCCAGAGTAGCCAGACTAGGTTTTTCGACAGGACCGAGAAATCTCAATTTTAAAATATTGACCATAGTAGATTGCAAAAATTGTACCCAAATTATTGCCCTCCCTCTCCCAATGCCCTTCAGTAGAGCCCTCCCACACTGATGCTGGGCTGGCTTTAGGACTCCCTTCAGCCAACAGAATATTAGCACAAGGGAGGCAAACAGAGGCTTGAAAAGTGTTTGCCCATTGGGGTTTGCCTCTTGCTGCCCATGGGACCCCGGCCACCACTGCCAAGTGAAGAAGGCAGGGTAGAGTCGTGTGACCGAGACACCTCTGTTGCAGCAGGCAAACAGCATGCCACTTGCCAGGCATGCAAGCGAGGCCATCCCGGATCAGCCAGCCTCAGCCAGCCCGTCAGCTGACCACAGATGCATGAGTCCGGCAGAGATTCGCCACGTTGACCCACATCAGAACAGTCCAACTGGCTCCCAGAATTGTGAACTAAGTTTTAAGCCAACACATGTTGGGGCGGTTTGCTATATAATAAAACTAATTGATAATAAAATTTAAATAAGTCTGGAGCTAAACAAAAGAGGGATCCAGCTCATTGTAACTTCAGCTGAATGTAAACATTTAGCAACAAGGAACTCCCTTGCATCACATCACTGCTTATAAAAGTGACAAAGCAAAAACCACCTAAAGATCCCTCTCATGTGACAGGAAAGTGGTTAACAAATGATGACGCATGCCCATGCAGGCACGGCACACCGCCGCTAAACGTGACGGTGGAGAAGGGCAGCCACACACCCCAATTCCCATCGGCTGCCGGAAGGAACGCACATGCTGGTAGAAATGGCACACGGAGGTGAGTGGGTTACACAGAGCAGTGGAGAGGGCTTCCTGGTGTGAGGAATAAATAAAAAGCTCAGATTAAGCCCAGAATGTTTATGGGGAAGTGCTCAACTTTGCTTTTTCAGGATATGAGTGTACGGTAGTAGAGCAGCAAAAAGCTCTACTCAAGCAAGGACATGGTTCTAAAGGGGGGGTAAGGCGAACAGTGGGAAAATGGTGGAGGTTTTTACAGCGAAAGACATTTTTACATTCAGTAGTTAGAGTCTTTTTAATTTCTTCAAACATGCTGCCGAAAATTATAGGACTTGAAAGTGTGCTCCAAACACAAAGGACAATGAAAATCACTGGTATAGAAAAATCTTTAATGACATGGAAAGATAGCTATATGTTAAATAAAAGAAGCCAATTGTAAAACAGCATGTACAATACAATCCCATTTTTTTACTGAAGTATAATTGACATACAATATCCTATTCATTTCAGGTACACATCATAGTGATTCGATGTTTTTACACATTATGAAATGATCCCCATGATAAATCTAGTTAACATATGTCATTATACAAAGTTATTACAATATTATTGACTATGTTCCCTATGCTGCTATTTTATAACTAGAAGTTTATACCTTGTAATCCCCTTAATCTATTTCGCCTGCCCTCCCAACCCATGCCCTCCCCACACCCCATAACCAACATTTTCTTTTCTGTACATATTAGCCTGTTTCTGTTTTGTTTGTTCATTTGCTTCATTTTTTAGATTCCACATATAAGTGAAATCATATGGTATTTGTCTTTTTCTGTCTGATTTATTTCACTTAGCATCATACCCTACAATTGCATCTATGTTGTCACAAATGGCAAGATTTCATTCTTTTCTATGGCTGAGGAATATTCCATTGTATATGTATGCCACCTCTTCTTTATCCATTCACCTATGGATAGACACTTAGGTCACTTCCATCTCTTGGCTATTGTTAATAATGCTGCAATAAACATAGCGGTGCAGATAGCTTTTCAAACTAGTGTTTTCACTTCCTCTGGGTAAATTTCCAGAAGTGGAATTACTGGATTGTATGGTACTTCTATTTTTGGTTTTTTGAGGAATCTCCATACTGTTTTCCACAGTGGCTGCACCTATTTTCATTCCCTCCAACAGTGCACAAGGGTTCCCTTTTCTCCACATCCTCACCAATACTTGTTATTTCTTGTCTTTTTTATTTTAGCCATTCTGACAGTGTGAGGTGATATCTCATTGTGGTTTTGATTTGCATTTCCTTGATGATGAATTATGTTGAGCATCTTTTCTGTGTCTGTTGGCCATCTGTCTTCTTCAGGAAAATGTCTACTAAGGTCTGCCCATTTTTTAATTGGATTATTTGTTTTTCTGGTATTGAGTTGTAGGTGTTCTTTATATATTTGGGATATTAACTTCTTATCAGATATATTTTTTGCAAGTATTTTCTCCCATTCAGTAGGTTGCCTTTTCATCTTGTTGATAGCTTCTTTTGCTGTGCAGAAGCTTTTTAGTTTGGTATAGTCTCAATAGTTTATTTTTGCTTTTGTTTCCCTTGCCTGAGGAAACATATCCATAAATACATTGCTAAGGTTGTTAAGACATCTAAGGTTGATGTCTAAGAGATTACTGCCTGTTTTCTTTTAGGAGTTTTATAGTTTTAGGTCTCACATTTAGGTCTTTAATCCATTTTGAGATTATTTTTGTGAATGGTGTGAGAGAGTGGTCTAATTTCATTCTTTTGTATGTAACTGTCCAGTTTTCCCAGCACCATTTGTTGAAGAGACTGTCTTTTCCCCATTATACATTCTTGTCTCCTCCGTTATAGATTAATTGACCATATATGCATGGGTTTGTTTCTGGGCTCTCCATTCTGTTCCATTGAGCCATGTATCTATTTTTGTGCCAGTACCATACTTTTGATTACTACAGCTTTGTATATACTTTGTATACTTTGAAAACTGGGATTGTGGATACCTACCTCTTTTAATTTTGTGTATCCTTTAACTACTTCTTATAGCTATAGTTGCTTTGATACAATCTCATTTTCATTATAAAAAGAATATACAGCCATAGGAAAGTAACTGGGGGTAAAGACTAAAACTGGGGTGTCATAGTGGTTATCTTTGGAAGACGGAGTAAGGGTAATTTTAGTTTTTTTTTATTCTTGCTCATTGGTATTTTCTAAACTGCTATAATGAGCATGCACTATTTTTGTACTGAGAAAAAATTCATAAAAGTTATAGATTTTAAAAAGTAAGAGGGCATACCCATGAATGTACATGCATGTGCATCCCAAACCAAAGTGGAGCAAGACTTTGTATTTTTTTGGACAGTGCTTGCAAATGCTCTGCCGCTGCCCTGTACTCATTCAGGATTCTGTTGGTGGTAGGCAGCCTTTGGAACTGTAGAATCTTCTACCAGGCAAAAACACATGGACTCCCTGCAGGCACGTCACCTACCCATTTCTCCTGGGAGGTAGGCAGACATCATTCAGCATCACTTTCCACAGCCAGAGGCAGAAATGAGGTAGTGACTTAGATGCTCTGTTTCTTGCACTCTGCAAAATCTTCTGCAAGAACATGAGCAGGCCCAGCAGGTGCAGCTGCCATTTGATGGTGGAGACACCCTCCTCATTAAGGGCAACAAGTCAGAGCTCTCTCCTGGCCCTGGCAGCCCATGATGGGCCAGTTCATCACAAATTGTCCTTCACTGCTCACAGAGCACTGAAGTGTCTTTGGCATGATAGATTCCGATTCCAAGCAAATGGTGGGAAGATGAACTAACTAATCATCAGAGCCAGTTCTAAAATGCCATCTAGTCAGATGCAGCAGAGCCCAGCCATACTCCCTTGGCCAAAAATGCAGTGAGAACAAAAGCCAAAGCAACGCTCTATTAGCAAACTCAGGGGGACAAACAGCAAGTAACAAGTTCAAGGTTCAGAATGGCAGGCAGTTTGCTGAAGATGCCATAGTACAGTCTCACTAGGGCAGTGATGGGGCCAAAAGTCTGAGAATTTTATAAGACAATGAATTAATGGCTGGGCTACAAAACGGAAAATTAGAGCTGATGAGGCCAGCAGATCATCCTTTTGAACTGTTTGTTGAACTGTTAGGTAACTGATCTTTTTTTAGTCAAGGGAATTATGGTTGCCAGACATCTGAGAGGATGCAATTGACATGCCACTGTCACCTTTCGGAGCAGTCACTTCACGTTCAACTCTACCATTCTATACACTTGTCCCAGAACAGAGAGAGGTAAAAAGTACACTTTTTTTCCCCTTTGCAAAAAATCCTGGGTTAGGTTAGGATTAGGAAATAGATCCCCCAATTATTCTGAAGAACAGATCACGAATTGGGAATGTTCACCTGTTCCTCTCTTTTTTTTAAGATTTTACGTATTTATTTGACAGACAGAGACACAGCGAGAGAGGGAACACAAGCAGGGGGAGTGGGAGAGGGAGAAGCAGGCTTCCGGCTGAGCAGAGAGCCCGATGCGGGGCTCGATCCCAGGACCCTGAGATCATGACCTGAGCCAAAGGCAGACGCTTAACGACTGAGCCACCCAGGCGCCCCATCCTGTCCCTCTCTTGATTGGACCCATGGTAGAGTTAGTAAATTACATCACATGTTAAAGCTTGGCAGGAAACATGGTCGCAGCACTTCCTTCTGCAGTGCCCTCAGCTTTAGCCACTAACCAGCTCTGCCCGTGAACTTCATCCATGGGCAGCCACAGCAGCAAATGAACAGTTACCACTTCTGAGAGCTGACTAAGGGCCAGGCACTAGATGAGTCCTGGGCAGACATTATTCCCTTAATTATCACAAAAATCTTGGAGGAGGGGACAATCATTTCCTCTTTTGTGCAGGGTTAGAGAAGAGGAGCAGCTTGTCCACGGCAATGCTGCTAACAGGAGAACAGGACTCAAGCTTCTTCGAGGAGCACGGGAGAGGGGAGGAGAAGCAGCAAGGAGCAGCTGGAAAGAAGCAGGGCTCCATAGACACATTCTAGCTCATTCGCCCCCAGCAAATCACCTAATCTCACTACAGAAGGAGACTCACCTCTCTTGCCCAACTACTTCATAGGATTTTTGTGAGGCCCAAATGAGATCACGTATATGAAAAACCTTGAAAACAGTAAAGCATTTGACAAATACCATGTGTCATTAATAGAAAGACAGAAGATTAAGTCATACTCCTTAGGAGCATAACACTTCAATCACTACAACGTCAACGGAAAGACCACACCCTCTTTTGTCCCCCAACTAAGTCCTTTAAACACAGGATTTTCTTAAGCAATCTCTTAAAGATGAAGGGCTCAGGGATGCATGCGGGTATCTGAACTGGTCTTGCAAGGAGCTTCAGTGTCTTAAATTTAATTCAGACACCCTGTCTGAGCGATTTATCCTGACTGAAGAAAGTAACCATTTTGTTATTACTAGTAATTCTGTTTCAAAAAAAGGACTACTGTACTTTTACACCCTTAATCTCTGTACTACAGGAAATGAGGAAAAACAAACAATACTGTCTCATGAAAGGCCACATTATATACAGTAATTCACTTTTTATTATCATCATAATTAATAGCAAAGTCCACAGTTCAGTTCCCAGGCAATATCAAAGTAGATGCTTTATATATATATATATATATGTATATATAGGACACCTGCATGTAATATGATAAGACAGTAATTTTTTTGGAGCCATTATGATTTACCAGTTTATTAAAGGGCACTCACACAATTAAAACCTGCACAATTAAAACAATTCAATCTTCAAGCAACTAAAAACAATGAATTGTCAAGTCAATGTGGTAGAGCTACTGAGTAATCTGGCCTTTCAGGTAACATCAACTGGAAATCCCATTTTCTCCTTTCATCTACAGATCATTAAAAAGAAAAGAACCGCGCCCCCCCCCACCAAGCCCCCAAAACTACCTGCCCTGGGAGAAAGTTAGGATTCCGCACGCGCAACTTGGGGACACACTCCCCCGTGGGTTGATGGAGGGAGACCCCATCACTCCAACATGTGCTGGAGCACCGAGGGGTCCGCCTCCACGGCCTGGAGGCCTCTGTGCAAGCTCCGGAAGGTGGCCTGCTTCCCATAGCGCTGCCTCCAGCGGATGAAGGCCTCCACCATCTGTGACTGCACGTTGTGGGGGTGGTTGGCCTTACAGCGGTAGATATCCGTCTGGGACAGGCCCAGAGACAGCACCACAGGCTCCCACTCGGGGCCCAGCCTCTGAGCCAGCTGGTTGATCTGCTGGTCGGATGGGGAGCTGTTGAGGATGTGCGGGGGGATCCCAGTCATCTGGTCATCTGGGGAAAAGAAAGACATGAGGGTGAAAAGAGCAAACAAACACATCAGATGGGGGCAGAGATGAAAAATGTGAATAGAACAGCACGATGCTTCATCTGGCAGAGCCAACTCTCCCTAGTCTTCTTGGGGGCTGCTCAGGAAAAGGTCATATATAGGAGCTTACAAAATGCCATTTAGCGTCTGTGAAAATGTTTATTACAGAAAATGTGAAAACAAGAAAATAAAAATAACTAGAAATCCCATCAGAGAAACCCCACTGATAATGATTTGATCTTTCTTTTTGGTCTTTTATATATAACACATATGTGTAGGGTCTCATGGCACTTCCCGCTTTGTAACATGCTTTCTCCCCTTCCATCTCTTTTACCAGAGAGGCCAAGCAGGGGGTTCAGAGGGAATTAAGAATGCCAGCCTGGGCCCCAGATCCCCCCGGCATGGGCCTGTGGGCGTAGAGGTGACACTCTCTCCTGCAGGAATGGCTAGTGCTGGAGGGAAATGGGCTAAATAGAACAGCTTCTCTCTCCTGATAAACTTTGAACATTACCAAGCAAAGTTGCAGTTTCTAACAGAAGCAGAACCGAAGAGGCCTGCTGAGAAGGAAAGAAAACTCAGAGGCCATGAGGTAGCAGGAGGAGAGTTACCACCCTGGCAGAGCCCAGAGGAGGAAGACAAAAGCATGTGCTGTGGAAGGGCAATGAGAGAACCTAACCTTGCACTTCCTAGATCCCAGTCTTCCCGAGGCCGGTCTGCTGCGGGAACTCTGACACCGAGCCTCAGGCATGCAGGAAGAAGTACCATCTGTTACAATGCAGAAGGCCTTCTAGAGGAAGGAGGCTAAAGCTAAGCCCTGAACACGAGAAAGAGCCCCATGAAGGGAAAGGTAAGGAAATGTGCCTTGGGCAGAGGGAACTGCCTGTGCAAAGGCCCGGAGGCAGGAGGCCATGGGAAATTCAAGAAAGAAGAAGTTCAATGTAGGGAAGTGCAGAGACTGAGAAGCACTCCAAACGCCCAAAATTCTGGTGCTGCTTATTGGTTAGGCCCAAACTAGAAGTGAGGTTTTCATATTCGTCATTCAGCCATGTGTACAACAAACCACACTACACTTGTACTATACTTTCTGTCACCAGCATCATGGGAATCCGAGTCAATCCCACTTCACACTCACCAGCTCATTATTTAGATTATGAATTCAATAAGAAGGCAAAACACATCCTATTAGAATAGCTAATGTTTTCCACTGCACATGCCTCATGCCAATATCTTAGGCACGAGTTGCAAAAATACTGTCAAGGGCTCTTTCTGGTGTTTGTCAAGACAAAACTGTTCATTTTTTTTTTAAATGATTAAGAAGCAACTAGAATAATGACAATACTACTGACCAATATTTTATATTAACGGTAATGATTTTATGGCTTTTATAAAACTATGGGCACTTTTACAAAAATGTGGGCTCATTAAAAAAGTATAAGCAACATAAAAAAGTATAAAGGAGAAAACAAGTCATCCAATAACCCACCACTGTACTTAGAGTTGTTGAACATCATTCTGGACATCTCTTCAGGCACATATCCTGTATTAATAGCTTTTTTTCTCATAAAGGTTATTTAATTTTGCTTGAATGTAACGGAAAAAAAAGAAACAGAAGTGAAAACTAAATGGCTTTTTGACCTACAGTTAAATATTTAAACAACAACAGCAACACATATACACACACAAAAGATTTAACGCTGCTTTTGAAAAAAGTATATGAAAATATAAGAGGTAAACTATATATTTTCACATTAACGCTCTATAATTAACACTTGATATTTCTTCTTCCTTTCCTCATACCTCATCATTTTTCTTGCCTATATCATTTTTCTTTTTTTTTTTTTTGAGAGAGAGAGAGAGAACGCATGTGCATAAGCAGGGGGCAAAGGACAGAGAAAGGGAGAGAGAATCTTAAGCAGGCTCCATGCCTCGCGCAGAACCCAACACGGGGCTCGGTCTCACAACCCTGAGATCATGACCTCAGCTGAAATCAAGAGTTGGATGCTTAACTGACTGAGCCCCCTCAGGCGCCCCATTGCTTATATCATTTTTGTTGTGTTGGGTGCATAACATTTTTATGGTTCTGGGACAATAATCTTCCCCCTAAGTTGTTTAGTCTTAAAACTACATTATAATGGTTTGAATGTTCATCAATTCTTTTTTGTTGTTACTTTTTTTTAACCATGGCTTTCAACTCCTGAATCTGTTATTTTTTTTGTTTTTATATAAATTCTAGTTAGTTAACATACAGTGTAATATTAGTTTCAAAAGTAGAATTTAGTGATTGATCACTTACATATAACACCCAGCGCTCATCATAACAAGCGCCTTCCTTAATACCCATCACCCATTGATTTGAGTCATTTGGGTCAATTTCATCATAAGGTAATTTTTATCAAGAAATGCTCATGGTCACTACATTCCTTTAGTTCCTTCAGATCAAGACTGTCTGCTTACTGCTTTCATTGTTGAATAATAACATTTGTGAAAACAATTTCATATCATTTCAATATTATGCTTTAAATTATAAATAAAATTTTACATTATTTAAGTAATTTTATTCCTCTCACAAGTTTGTAGATCATGCTCCTATTTTATGGAGGGGAATGTTGGTATGGAGAATTCTGACACCAATTTGACCATCCCCCATTTTGTATAACTTGCTTTTTCAGCCTGGGGCTTACAGCACTGAAGCTTTAGATCAGGTATATCTTGGTCATTCTCTATTTGCTTTTTAAGGTATGTCACATGATCTTCTGACCAAAGATTTAGCTCTTTCTCCCTTCCAGAAAAATTTTCCTATGTCATATCTCTGCATTCTTTTTCTGCCCCAGATGCTAGATGGCTTTCCCCATCCACCATAGCTGTCATTTTCTGTCTTATTACTTTAACTCCTTTTCTGTGATCATCTCATGCTTTTCCCCTATGCCATTCATTTGATGTTTGGTTATGTTTATGCTGTTTTATTTTGTTTTGTTTTTTTTCTGGTTCAAACCTTGTACTGTGTTTTTTCCTCAATTTCTTTTCTTGGCTCCGCAATCTATCTTTTTTTTTTATTAAGATATATTCATTTATTTTTAGAGAGAGAGAGAACATCACCAGGAGGGGCAGAGGGAGAGGGAGAGAATCCCAAGCAGACTCCTCACTGAGAGCAGAGCCCAACACAGGGCTCAATCTCATAACCCTGAGATCTCGACCTGAGCTAAAACCAAGAGTCAGACACTTAACTAACTGGGCCATCCAGGTACCCCTCTTCAGTGTGTCTTTTAAAAATCCCATTCCACTTCATATCCATTAGGATGACTATTGTCAAAAAAACCCCCAAAATAACAAGTGTTGGTGAGGATGTAAAATGGCACAGCTGCTATGGAAAAGAGTATGGTGGCTCCTTAAACAATGAAGCATGGAATTATCATACAATCTAGCAGTTCTAATTCTGGGTCATATACCCAAAAGGCCTGACAGCAGGTGACTCAAAGAGATATTTATACACCCATCTTCATAGCAGCATTGTTCCCAATAGCAAAAAGTGGAAGTAACCCAAGTGTCTATCAAGGAATGGAAGGAGAAACAAAATGTGGTATATTATAGATTAGAATATTATTCAGTCTTAAAAGGGAAAACATTCTGACTCAAACTACAACATGGGTGACACTTGAGAACATTATGCTAAGTGAAATAAGCCAGTCACCAAAGGACAAGTCCTCTATGATCCCATTCCTATGAGGTACCTGCAGTAGTCAAATTCATTGAGATGGAAAGAATGGTGGTTACCAAGGGAGAGGGTGGGGGGAATGGGGAATTGTTTAATGGGTAGTCAGTTCTGCAAAATGAAAAGAGTTCTGGAGGTTGGCTGCACAATGTGAATGCACTTAACACTACTGAACTGTACACCTAAAAATGGGAAAGATAGCAAGTTTCATGTTATAGATATTTTATCACAATTAAAAATAAAAATTAAAAAAAAATCTCATTCTTGTTTTATCATAACGATGTTGAGTTTTTATTTCCACTGAACTGATCCTGAGCTCTCCGATAGCACAAAATACTTGTGAGGTTGAGTCTTCTTGCTTTGGGTTTCTGCTCAGGCCCAACTGGTTGTATGTTTACTCTTTGCAATCCATGTTCCTGTCTTTATACTGCTGTAGCATTTTCACATGGTTGTCATGACACTTATCTTCATCTTGCTCACATTTAACATGAGCATCTCTATCCAGAGCTTCCTTTATAGTAAGCCAAGGTATCCTTGGCGCTCTCTCTCTCTGAGCTACAATTTGTGCTTGGCTGATGCTTTCTACGTGGTGTTCTGCCACGGAGGAGAGGTAGGAGAACTAGGCCTGCCCTGGCTGGGGGTCCAGTGTGCTGTTCTGTCTTCTGGAAGCCAATGAAATGTCTTACACCAGAGCCTGCTCTGCCTAGCCAGGGCGCACGCACTCCTGCGGGCTCTCTCCTGTAGCTCAATGCAGAGATGGCCTGCCTGGGTTGCCTTCCTGCCTCTGCTGCTGATGTCTCCTGGCATTTACCAAGGCCGTCTACTCACCTCCCCCACCAGCTTCCTTCATACCGATCTGAATTAGTAGTGGTCCTTAGGATTTTGTGCCCTTCCCTTCTTTTCCCAGGACTGCTTCTGAAGGGTCGGGTGGGGTGTTGCCTTCCTTTGGCATAAAAGTTGTGAGTGGTTGTTTTTTTTGTTTGTTTGGTTGGTTGATGCTGGCGAATGTTTCTGTTCTCAACTGCTTTTTGGTTCAGTTCATCGGGTGCTGGGGAGGGAGCCTCTGTGGTCCCACTACTCCGTCACCATTCTGACTCCTGGCCAACTCTCAATGCAACACAGGCTTTGGGCCAATTATTTGGGAGTGAGGGCAGTATTTGCTCTCATTCCCCCGCACTTTTAGGGTCACATATCCCTTGGGAATACTGCCCCATAACTGGGAGATGGCCAGCAGTCTGGGGACGAGGGTGGAGCAAAGATAACTGGCACAGAAGCACTACTTAGCCAAGAGCACGTCAAGCCCTTCCAAGGAGGCCTTCCAGACATGAGAAGACAATAACAGCTGTTTGTGCTGTCTGACCTCGAGCAGAAGTATCCTCACGAGGCCCTTCCAACGCATGAATTCTGCTGAATGCGAAGTTACTGAAAAAATGAGAGTCCCAAGGCTTTAGTGTCAACATCCAAGGATACACTATATAAAATCAGGTCAAGCTATGAATTAATCCACTGTGACCATCTGGCCACTGTTTCCCAGAGCTTGATGTGCATACCACGAGCAGTGTACAAGAGGATATCAGGTGGTCCATGGGTGAACATTCTGTATTAGAACAGTCATGTATCTATTTTAATACAATTAGAAAAGTATAAATAACATTTCAAACTCATGACTGCAAGAACTAAGATAAGTAAATAAAAGTTAAAAAGCAGATATAGAATGACACAAAAATAATAAAAAAAGAAAAGTAAATTTTTATTTGTATTTTTTTATTTTTTTTTAAAGATTTTATTTATTTATTTGACAGAGAGAGACAGTGAGAGAGGGAACACAAGCAGGGGGAGTGGGAGAGGGAGAAGCAGGCTTCCCGCTGAGCAGGGAGCCCGATGCGGGGCTCGATCCCAGGACCCTGGGATCATGACCTGAGCCGAAGGCAGACACTTAATGACTGAGCCACCCAGGCGCCCTGAAAAGTAAATTTTTAAATAAAAAGTAAATTTAAATAAAAGCAGTAAGTTAGCAGTACAGGTGGTACAAAGATATAGCAAAAATTGTGCCAGTAGAACCCGAATGACTGAAGTGTGGGAAGTCTGGTGTTTCTCACCAAGTGCATCACGGGCATTTCAGGCAGGGCCATCCATTATGCAGGGCTGTCCATGCACGGCAGGGTGTTTCGCATCCGTGGCCTGCAGCTCTGCCTAAGCACACAAGTCCACATGCCCTGGGGTGAGGCAGTACTGTGCCTGGTTAAGAACCACCAGATACTGTGACGTAAGTATCAACTAGTTTTAAATATCCTAAGCAGGGAGTTAGCTCCTCCTAAACTCACAGAATGTTCTCTCTTATACAGATTCTAAACCTTGCATGCAGCTCTTTAATCCCATTCTCAGTGAAGTTAAAACTCCCATGTTTCAAACAAAACAACATTCTCTACCAAGCCCATCTACCACAATGAAGCCATCCATTTGAAGGGATAAACGCCCCACTCCCCATCTCCCTGTGTGCCCTCCATCCTTCCACCCTCCCATCACTGTGGTCATTACATCTCCAACTACCTCCTCCTCCCTCTTTCATACCTAATTAACCATGAAAAATCTCCTTTCCAATTCCTATTGTATTTAGAGTCAGGTCTAAAAGATTCACCCTTAACTTTTTTGTTTCTTATAGGATGCTTCTGTCTCCCAAGTTCCTTATGGACAGAGATCATGTCTTCTACTTCTTGCATTCCTCCAACCTTTAGCCCCTTGCTGAGCACAATATGGAACTCGATGTACAGTAACTTATCATATTCTTTTTTAAATTTAATTTTATTTAAATTCTATTAATTAACATATAGTATATTATTAGTTTCAGAGGTAGAGTTCAGTAATTTATCAGTTGCGTATAACACCCAGTGGTCATCACATCACGTGCCCTCCTTAATGCCCATAACCCAGTTACCCCATCCCCCCATCTACCTCCCCTCCGGCAACCCTCAGTTTGTTTCCCATAGTTAAGAGAAAGGCAATTATATGATTTCGCTCATATGTGGAATTTAAGAAACAAAACAGAGGATCACAGGGGAAGGAAGGGAAAAAAAACCTCATCATATTGTTAAAAAAGTTCTTCCAAGTCAAGTTTCCAATTCACCATCTCCACTAGCTATGTGCTTCTGACTTTTTTGTTTGTACCAGAAAAAGAAGTCATTTCTTCCAACAAATCTTTGTATGGACAGCACCCTCTGGTCTATCCTGGCTGAGTGTGCAATCTCCAAGTGAAGGAAAGTCTGCAAGCCCATCTTCCTGTCTGGTCAACCTCTTCTTTTTGATCTATATTCTATAATATGTGGCCACCTTAATGGAGACCTAAAAAAGAGGAACTATACAGGATTCAAAAGCACAGCTCAAAGACTGAAGATTATGGAGTAAAGGAAAGGCAAAGCAGACCCATAAGGAACAGCTAGGAGACTCAGATTAATCTAAGCTCAGGAATCTACACTAACAGAAAGGATTTTAACTATAAAATTCCTTTTAAAAAAAGATATTTTATTTATTTATTTATTTAGAGAGAGAGCGCAAGAGAGCACAAGTGGGGGAGAGGGGCAAAGGGAGAGGGAGAAGCAGGCTCTCCACTGAGCAGAGAGCCAGAACCAGGGATCGATCGCAGGACCCCGGGATCAATCCCAGGACCCCGAGATCATAACCTGAGCCAAAGGCAGACTGCTTAACCTACTGAGCCACCAAGGCTCCCCCTATAAAATTCCTTTTTAAACTTCAGTTATTTTGTGTCATAACCAGAGATGTAAGTACATATGAGTTCCTTATAACAAGTGACTCGGTTGGACACGGGTTGCACTTTTAAAAACTATATACATTCCTTTGCAGAATTTGGTAATACATTGCCCTTCCCAACTCATTGCTGCAGTGAACCACTATCACTGATGGGAGTATCATATGCTTTAGGTTTGCTGGACCAGAGAAAAAGTTGAGCTAAGAGACTGCCCCTTTCTAGTGTAGCCACTTTTTAGGAACAAAAGGCTAACCCCTGCCTCCCTTGAGGCCTCCCATGTAAGGCCTCCCATGTAAGGCCTCTGCAGGCTGAGTCCACTGATGTTCCATTGACCAAAGCAAGGCATGTGGCCAAGCCCAAGACCAACAGGACAGGGTATTAAATGTTCTCACAGGGCATTAGGAGTGAAAATCTGCTGAGCAATAAACTATAAACACAAGTATACTAATACATTTTTAAAATCTAGATGAACCAATACTGGGATATATATAATGCCAAAATTGGTGCAGGAAAAAATAGAAAACTTGAATAGACCTAAGTATTAAGTACATTGAAATGGCAATCAAAGCCTTCCCCTGCTAAAGAGCCCTAGGCCCAGACAGTTTTACAGGTGAGCTCTATCAAATGTTCATGAAACATTTAATTTCCTATCGTCTATAAGTTGTTCTAGGAAATAGAAAAATAACAAAAGTTCTACAGCCTATTTTATTAGGCTGCTTACTTTTTGTTCCAAACAGGATAAGGAGAATACAAGAAAAGAAAAATTACAGGTTTTTTTCAATTATTATTTTAGATGTAAAAATCCTAAATGTTAACGGAGTAAAAAAGATCTATTTAAAATAATATATTATGAACAAGTAGAATTTATCCCGGGATTACAATAATTTTAATATCACAAGATCAATTAATTCAATATATCAGTAGTCCAAAGAGATAAGTCACTATTATCTTAATAGGTACAAAAAAGTATTTGATAAAATTTGACATATATTTATGATTTCTTAAAAAGATTTCTTTAAAAATTAGGAATATGGGGAACTTATTTAGCTTGGTGAAGATTATAAAAGCCTTCAATAAGCGTTCGATTTAATAGATATCTTTTAAACATTTTCCCTTTAAGGACAGAAGCAAAACAAGGATGCCCAATGTCACCATTACTATTGTATATAGTAGTGAAGGTACTAACCGGAGCTATAGAGAAAAAAAAGTTAGGTATAAGCATTTGAAGGGAAGAGATAAAACTATCACTATTTTCAGACCATTTGATCTAATATATAAGAAAAGGCCAGGATCAATAGATAATCCATTAGAGGGATGCCTGGGTGGCATAGTCAATTAAGCGTCTGACTTGGTTTTGGCTTGGGTCATGATCTCAGGGTCGTGAGACTGAGCCCCACTTTGGAGTCCACAGTGAGCACGGAGTCCGCTTGAGACTCTCTCTTGCTCTCCCTCTGCCCTTGCCTCCCACTCACTCTCTCTCTCAAATAAAGGATAAATCTTTAAAAAAAAAAAAAAAAAGAAGATAGTCCACTAGAACAATTAAGAGGTTATTGCCAGGTAACAACTTAAAACAAAAACCAATTACCAGGTAACAACTTAAAACAAAAACCAATCAAACACAAAATATGATAAAAAATAAAATAAACAATAAAAACTATAAAGTATCTAGAAATTAAATTAGCAAAGATCACATAAGACCTCAATGGGGAAAATTTTAAGTGTTGATTAAAAGACATAAAGCAAGATCTGAATAAATGGAGAGTCCTTCGTGCCCTGGGTGGGATGACATTATTATAACATAAACATGACAATTCTTGTAATAACAATTAAAATTTTATAATAGGGAAAGGAGAGGCTTTCTCCAAACTGGGGAAAACTAATTATACAGAGAAAAATAAAACTGTACTTTCATATCACATCATAAACAGTGATGAAATCTGTGTAGATAAAGATAAAACATAAAAGGTAAAGCTACAAAGTTAATAAAAATAATGGAGATTATCTTTATGACCAGCGGTGGGAAGTGTCTTTTTAAAAGAATCCCCAAAAGATGATTTTTTTCCATCAAAATTAGATTTCTGCTCAGTGAAGGAAACCATCACCCAAGATGACAGAGCAGAATGGACAAAGATACTTGTTAATGTCTAAAACCCAGGAGGCCGGACTATCTGGACTGTACAAGGTACTCCCGAAACCAAGAGGAGAAAGATAAGCACCTCCATAGAAAAAAGGATGAAGGTATGACAAGGTGACTCAAATTAAAGGAAACTCAAAAAAGAGATACTCAAACACAGAAATTTAAGAAATAACAATGGAAACAATCATGATAAATTCTTTTATGTGCCTAGAAATCTAGACAATACCAAGTTTTGGCAGAGATGTGGAGATGTTGGAACTATATTCATTGCTGGTAGAAATGAGGACTGGGCAGCCATTCCACAAGCAAGTATGCATGGGGGTAAATTGGAAGGTGGTATACGATCTTGTTCCTATGTATATGTACCTAAGAAAAACTCTGAAACACATAAGGGACATGTAGAAGGCTGTTTATACAAAGTCACACTGTTTGTGCTAGGAAGTATACATATGCCTTATAACCCAGTTCTCCTGTTTTGGGGTTTATAGATCCCAAAAAAATTCTCATACAGATTCATGAGGGGTCATGTCTGAACGCTGTGGGAAGAAAGTTGCTGGAAGCAATCTCTGAGCTCATTACTAGGGGAAGAGACAAACATGAGAGAGCACAAAAGGAACGCTGGACAGTTAGGATAAAGCAAAAATGTAAGAAAAAGAAGGAGACTGGGGCGCCTGGGTGGCTCAGTGGGTTAAGCATCTGCCTTCGGCTCAGGTCATGATCCCAGGGTACTGGGATCGAGCCCCGCATCGGGCTCCCTGCTCAGCGGGGAGTCTGCTTCTCTCCCTTCTTCCCACTCATGCTCTATCTCTGTCTCTCTCAAATAAATAAATAAAATACTTTAAAAAAAGGAGACCTATAACAATGCAAATTTAAAAATATATATTTCAAAACAACACCATTAGTGGAAATACACACAAATGAAAGAATGTATTTGAGACAGAAAGAATGGTTTATTGTGGGAGGGAAGGGAATGGAGAGATGGGGATGCTACCAACCTGAGAAAGCCAACCTGACCGGCCACCTCCCAGGGCCCACGTGAACCCCAGTCCCTGAGTGCAGTGGCTGGGCAGAGAAATCCCTTTGGCTGAGGGACTGGCTGACTGGAAATGAAAGAAAAGCATCTTGAAAAGAAAACTAATTAGAACCACTTGTTCTGATGGATAATCACAGAGAACAATGTGGTCCTCACAGAGAGGTGAAGAAATAAACTGGTCTTTCTAAACCTGATTCCAGGATGATGAAGTGACCGCCCACTTAAATAACAAGGCCCTGTTGCAAAATACAAGTAAATCATACTTATTGTAATGGAAAACTTGATTTGACTATCAAGTCCATGGAAGGTCAACAACAAAACTATTAGCAATAATTGAGTTCTCACTGAAATAAAAGGCAGGAGATAGGGTGGCCACAGCTCGGGGCTAAGAATTAGCAGGCGTGGGTCCTATCTAAATTTGAATCTGCCATCAACTAGCCATGTAACTTGGGGTAAGACATTTAGCCTCTCTCAGATTGTTTTCTCATTTGTAAAAAGTAAAACCAGATGATCGCCAAAGCCTCATTTAGATATAACAGATTATACTATCTTTTTAAAGCAATTTTATTTTCTACAGATCTTGTTTTTTGATTTCTCATTAGTGAACAACTATTCATTTATTGTTGCATTACTTTTCCCTATTTGTCTTCTAGACAGAACAAAGACTTCTGCGATTTTAATCATGGTTTTTGCTAATTTGTTTCTGCTTTTTAAAGATCACAGATGGAAACTTATCCTCCCATAGCAAAAACAAACAAACAAACAAACAAAAACACCTAGTGAATGTTGGTAGAATCAATTTTTTCAAAATAGTACAAAAACTTTAAAAGTTTATGTTGTAACTTGCTGGGCCATTAATTTTTCTCATGTACTTGCACAGACCTGACTCACCTCCATTAATTTGCCATTCACCCTGCTCCTTGAAACCACCAGCCAGCCTGGAACCTTAGGGCCTTGCACTAGCTGGTCCCTCTCCCTGGAATATTATTCCATGGACTCCCTCCATCAAATGTGACTTCCATCAAACGGAGTGCCCCCCCCAACCACCCTGTTCTGAATCACAACACCCATTCCACTCTGTGATCCCCTATATCTACATATTACTTTCTGATATACAGCCCACGGATGCACTGTATTTGTTGTTGCTATCTGTCCTCACCCCACACACTCATCCCATCTCTGCTAGAATGGAAGCTCCTCACAGGCAGGAGAGCTTTGTTGGTTTTTGTTCAATGATGTATCCCAGGCACCCAAAATAGTACCTAGCACATAGTCAGCACTCACTACATAAATGAATGTTGTTGGATAAATAAATTAAAAGCAATGGTCCATTACAATTACAATATATTCACTTAGCTCTGCTTTCTACTCTATGGCTAGAGTGTTACTAAGTGCTCCCACTTTTAGGTTACTTAACATTCAAAAACCAAAGAAATTATATTGCATAATCTGGCATTGAATAGAAAATAAAAAGAGGGCATGACTCCATAATAATAAAATATTGTCAAGGTTAAGTGTAAGCAGCTACCCACTTTCTATACTGAACTGGGCCACATCCATGTTTAATTTGAAGAGAGTTAGAAAGACAGATTCCAAGATGGCTTCTGGGTAAATACGGCAAATTGAGGCCAGTTCCAGTCCTCATCCTCTCTAATATTTAAGGAAATGAACAAAAGGTAATAAAAATAAGCCAATGAAAAAAGATGGCAGAACCACCTTCCAATTCCTGATTCCCTGAAGCTGTATTGATTATTCAACAAACAACTGAGAGATTCACTCTAATATCCCCAGATCTGGAGAGGAATGAATTTCTCTTCTGACTTCAGTAGGGTGAGGATGGTAACTGCTACACTGAGGTATGGGAAGATCAGAAATGGGAACAAGGACTGACTATCCCTAGCAGAAGTGACAAGACATTTCACATGGTCTCAGGAAAGACTATTGGGCACAGGTGTTCAACATCCCAACCAACAACTCAGCTGAGCTCACTCCCCTGCCCTGACTCTTTTGCCTACATGCGCCCTTAAGCTAAAGAACAGGAAATAGCCAGTCCCCCAAGGGGTCAGAAGGGGGCTCAAGGAGAAGTCACCCCAGTGTATCAGAGCACCAAAGGCAGAACCCAGTTGCTCCATCATGTACAAGATGGAATGAAATGGAATGGCAAATGAGTAACATACTAGAGAAACAAGGATTTAAAAAGGAAGCATTATGTGGGGGAAAAAAAAAACTGACAAAAAACCCCCAAAATCCACAGTTCCCAAAAATAAGAGAAAGCATTTTGTCATAAAACAACTTAATAAAAGTATAATAGGAACATAAATACAGTAAAACAAGAGCTTAACAATGAGATAATCAAATAACAAAATGAGATTTTAAAAGAAGCTTGTCATACTTTAAAATGATAAATTAAGGATCAAAACAGCATCATCATGAAATTCATAAATTGGAAATACCATAGAATTAACATGCTTCAATTTATCTATATTCAGGAAAGACTTGAGGTAAACAGAGATAAAAGGCAGAATTTAAAGTAATTGGAGAAAAATGATGACTATGGAAGAGAGAAAAATACAATCCATTGAAAGGTTAATGGGCATCCCTAAAGTAGAAAACCCAGCCCAAAATATTCAAAGATCTAAAACAAGAAAATATCCCTAAAATGAATAAGCAACAGAACCTCTAAGATGAAAGAGAATACTGTGCTTCAGGAATAACTGATAGAGAATAAATCAACGGTGAGACATATTCTGGCTAAATAATTGAATTTCCAGGTCCAATAAAATAATTCTTCAAGCCGAAAAAGCAAGTTGCCTACAAGGAGGAGAAAGTCAGTTAAATTTTCAACAGTACTTTAAATGCAAAAGATAATAAAGCAATTCCTCCAAAATTCTAAGGGGAATAAAGTATAGTCTATGAATATTATTCTTAGCCAAGATAATTTCTGAATATATAGGTAATCAGTAGTGAATCAGTAATAAAAACTCAAGAACTCGTTGTGAAGACTTTTAAAAGAAGGCTCAGAACAATTTTTTTTTTAAGATTTTATTTATTTGAGAGAGAGAGAGTGCGAGAGCACAGAGGGAGGGGGGAAAGGGAGAAGCAGACTCCCCGCTGAGCAGAGAGCCTGATGTGGGGCTCAATTCCAGGACCCTGTGATCATGACCTGAGCTGAAGGCAGACACTTAACAGACTAAGCCACCCAGGTGCCCCGAAAGTCTTGACAATGCTATATACCTTGACTATATTAAAATAATACACATGATCAAAATTAAAGTTAGATTATAGAATAGAATATAAATATTGTATCTTGACTTTGTAATGACAGCAATGTAACTAACCAAAATCCAGAAGGGAAGAAGGAAAGACAGTGAGAGCGCCAATGATCTCATCAATCATAGCAGAGAGGAAATCAACACTTTCTAAAGGACATGGCAGCAGTCAGGATGGACTGTTATCTATGGTAGGAAAGAAGCCCTAAGTCTCAGTGACTTAACAGAACAAGATTTCACTTCTCTCTCACATGCCCACCACTGCAGGCCCACATGGCATCCATGAGCTGGTTCTGCATTCTATGCTGCACTGATACTATGCTTCTCCACATTCACATGAGCATCCATGCTCACCAAGACAGAAAGGGTAAGAGTGAGAGATCTGGCAATCAAATACATCAATCCCTCACTGACCTTCTGCTCACTTCCGTTCACATTTTGTGGCTAGAGCAAGTCACAAGGTCACCAAACATGTGCTTCACCTAACTTGAAGGGAGTGAGGACGTACTATTCTCCTATATCCCAGGATGGGGAGAGACCTGGGTGAACAGCACTAATGTCTACCAAGAAACGTAACTGGGGGAGAAGAAAAAACAAAAACAAAAACATCAAGTTCTTCATCATCTCTTAACCACAGAAAAACAAAAACAAAAACATTTCTTACTGTGAAAAAAACTATTTATTCAAAGTTCAATAATTTCTTTTCACTTAGTTTCTTTTACTTTAAATTCAAATAAAATTAAATGTAATGGTTTTTAAAGACCAGCATGTATCATATAATTCTACCTTTCTAAAAACATTTCTTTCATTCTTTTTTTCCTTTCTTTCTTTCATCCATCCATCCATCCATCCATCCATCCATCTTCCCATTTACAAACATGCTTAAAGAGATGTCCAACAGGACGTTCACTTATTACTGAGGCTTATTTCTAAGTGATAGGATTTGTGATCTTTTCCTTATATGTTTCTGCATTCCTTGGGTTCTTTATAATGAACATGTATCATTTTTATAAACATAGCAGTCATTACTAGAATATGAATGAATGAGTAATAACACTTGACCTTCTATTGTTAAGCCTTAAAACCCCTAGATAGTAAAAAAGAGATAAACATGGCTTTACATTGCTACAGGAAAGGAAGAAAATGTGATATTTCATGATCATTATATCCTGTTTGAAATTACAAAATGGGTAAATGCTGATAGCTTCAGGCCATGTAGCTGGTTTGAATTGGCTATGTAAAGGACGTACATTTCTGTTTTACCAATTTTTTCAAAAGTCTTCTATATCGTATTCAGAATAGTTGTTGATAAATGTCAGAGCTGACACAGATCATTCCCACCAAATATGCAGCTGCTTATTGAGTTTAAAAGAGATGCTCTACAGAAATGAAGTTTTTTCCCACTAAAAAAAATATGGACATTAAACACAAAAGAACAATTAATAAACCGAAAAGGAAAAATAACTGCTAATCAGAGTCTATTTATCCATTAGGCACAGTGGGGACAGGGATAAGAGCCCATGAGAGCCCACGATACTTTTTGAAACCCGTGAAAATGTTTTAATTTCTTTTAAAATGAGAAGAAAAAATGAACTTCAGGTCAAAGAAAATGTTTGAATACATAATATTAATATATTCATCTTTATACCGACAGAGTCATAAAAACCTCATTTTTAATACTTTTTTATGGAGGAAGGGGCCACAAAGGCAAGAGTGCCTCCAGCTCATGCAAGTCATAATGCAGCCCTATTTCTAGTATTTCCCAGTTACAAATTTACTGGCAGGTGGCAAAAATTACTTGGTTTATTGAAACATGTGCTTAAAAACTACCTTTTGAAATTAAAAACAGAGTGTAGTTTTTGAAAGAAAAATTCCAAAGTGCCTTGTCGATTACCCAGAGTATATAAGTGACTAATGCAAATTCTCAACATTAATGACAACCCTGCTTTTCTCACAGGTGACAAGCAAATGACATTAAAGATTTCTTTATATGGAAGTTCCATTATACAAATATAAATTTTGGGTTTTCCCCTTTTCTAAATAGGCAAAATGAACTCTTTAATCACATTATTTCCCACGGATGACTGTTCTTCAAATTTTTCAAAATTGTTAAAAAATATCTGTAACTCTATTTTAGTCTTCAAGATCAAAACATCAATATTTAAACTGATACCCAAACTAAAGGAAACAAGCTGCCCCCAGGGTCCCTTGATATTATCTTTGCCGCTGGTTCCTGGGCAGTAAAGAGTAAAGAGAGTTAACTGAAGAAGCTTTGCATATTATAAATTATAAAATAACAACCCTGATAAATACGCTTTCCTTATCAGTACTAAACCTGCCTAGAAGAAGGTTAAGATCACTAATAGGTGCTTATAGACAGCTGACTCCAGGCACCCGAAGTACATTTCTTCGATGGAGCTCCACCGGGTTGAATGGCTTCGCGATAAGACCAAAGAAATAAAAGGAGATGAAGATCATGTAAATTTGCCAAGCAAAATCTTTCAAAGCTATGACACAACAATAATCTTAAAAGTAAAACTTCCAGTCCTATTACCAGCAACTGGGGGAGAGGGATAGAAGGCAGGTTTTTTAAGTTGCTGCCTTTCCACAATTGGAAGGGACTATGAATGTGGTGATCGACATAATCAAGAATTAAAATAATTTGGATGGATTGATGGAATGATACTAACAAGATTTAATGTGTGTTGCGATAAATGGGACATCCTATCAAGCTTAGAAAATCAAGCATAAAGGTACAGAATGTTTTCAGCTTGTCTTAAATGCTGTTCTGGAGGAAAGGTGCAGATGTTTTAATTGCCTGCAAATGCAGTGGAAACCTAGCACACGCACAACAGGTGGACGAACAGACAAAAACACATCTGTTTGGAATCAGAGAGAAGGAAGATGACAGTGTCACAGAATTAGCATTGGTCACACAGACCACTTCCACATCGACGACCTGACGGCCCATTATACGGACAGAGAGGCAGGACCCCGAATCTCAGAGATGACAGGGACCCTGAATGCAGGCTCCACCCAAAGCTAGCACACACGTAGTCTGTGGAAAGCACGTGGCATCTACCACGGTGAGCCGTGAGTTTTAGTCCGACAGAAACTGTGTGTCTGGCTTATTCAGAGTGAGGACCCAGCACATGTCTGGTACTAACAGCTCCCAGGAAATATCTTTTAAGACCTTAGTTTTAAAAAATGAATAGAGCTACCCTATGACCCAGCAATTGCATTCCTGGGTATTTACCCCAAAGACACAGATGTAGTGAAAAGAAGGGCCATATGCACCCCAATGTTCACAGCAGAAATGTCCACAATAGCCAAACTGTGGAAAGAGCCGAGATGCCCTTCAACAGATGAATGGATAAAGAAGATGTGGTCCATATAGACAATGGAATATTACTCAGCCATCAGAAAGGATGAATACCCAACTTTTACATCAACATGGATGGGACTGGAGGAGATTATGCTAAGTGAACTAAGTCAAGCACAGAAAGTCAATTATCACATGGTTTCACTTATTTGTGGAACATAAGGAATAGCATGGAGGACATTAGGAGAAGGAAGGGAAAAATGAAGGGGGGGAATCGGAGGGAAAGAGGAACCATGAGAGACTATGGACTCTGAGAAACAAACTGAGGGTTTAAGAGGGACAGGGGTGGGGGAATGGGTTAGCCTGGTGATGGGTATTAAGGAGGGCACATGGGTCACCACATCAAAAACTAACGATGTATTGTATGGTGATTAACATAACATAATAAAATAAAATTTAAAAAAAATGAATGGAGGAATTGCATTTCACATAGGGGGTGCATTCCAAACACCTCACCTCACGTAAGGCCACAGTAACCGAGCAAAGCACAGGAGCGCGGCCATGTAACAAAAGCTGAGCACCACAGTGAATCCTGCCTGGCTTCAGAACTTTGACTCCTGACAAAATTTTAATTTCCTTAGGATTTGCATGACTTCAAATTTTGTGCCTAAAGTGAAACTTCTGTAATACTTTTTATCAATTAATTCAGATATGCCTAATTTCACATAAAACAGAATGGTAGATCTGAAAATAGATAACGCTAATTCAACAAATATTAATTGAGGCCTACTAGGCTGCGGGGCACTTTTCAGTGCTAATGATCCAGCAGGGGGCAAATTTAGCTATTTATGCAAATTGTTTGCAGTGTGCCAAAGGCACCTCCGTGGAACTTTGGGCGTGAAAACTACCTAGACTAATTCATTTATTTCACCAGGAAGATAATGCAGGAAAGAAAATCAGAGGAATTAAAGTCACTTGCTCATTCTCACCATGACCTGGCAAGGGAGCACAGTCAGAGTGATCTACAGATGCCTATCCCAGCAGGTATTCAGTGCCTACTTATAGTTGCAAGTCAGCAGCTGAAGTTAATTTATGAAAGGATCTCAGAAATAACATGGGGTCATCATTAATAAAGATTCTTTTAATCTCCTTGTGAGTCTCAAAAAATTGGGAATTTTTCCATACAATGTTTTTCTGGTTTTTAACCAAAAAGACATGTATTAGAAGCATGTGCATGTATGTGTGTGTAAAACTGAACAAAAAGTTTAACAAAACAGGGGCGCCTGTGTGGCTCAGTCGTTAAGCGTCTGCCTTCAGCTCAGGTCATGAACCCAGGGTCCTGGGTTGGAGTCCCGCATTGGGCTCCCTGCTCAGCGGGAAGCCTGCTTCTCCCTCTCCCACTCCCCCTGCTTGTGTTCCCTCTCTCGCTGTCTCTCTCTCTGTCAAATAAATAAATAAAATCTTAAAAAAAAAAGTTTAACAAAATATAAAATACTTACCTTTACTATATGATATCCTATTTTATTTTAATCCCGATTCAACCATTAAATTGATTTGATGTTCCACGAACAGGTAGCAGCCAGAAATCTGATGAACATTGTTCTAGCGTACATTCAGCTGGCCAATTTCCACTCTCCCTTCAATAATTAACTCACATTGTCACCTTCTTAGAGAAGCCTTCCAGGACTCTTCCAAGTATCATCAACCATGCCCTTCCAGGAGGCCTGAAACAAGTGACAGAATACAGGGGAGGGGCAGATTGAGGAGAGAATGGGAGGTGGGACAGGAATGTCTCTACGCCACACCTAAGCCCCACACTGGAGCAGGGGTCCCTCGAGCACAGGGGCAGAAAGGGTCCCTCCCATCACTGATCGATTTCCTGGGCACTGAGCACTTCCTGGCACGTCATGAGTACTCAATAAGCAATTGTTGAAATAAATCCTTTACGGAACTGATGAAAGAGCTGACCCTGAAAGCAAATAAAAAAGCCCATCCATCAGAGGCTGCATACTGGTAGCCAATGGACTTAATTTGGCCCACAGATGTGTTTCATTTGGCCTATGCTGTTCAAAAAACTACAGAGACAGCATTCGAAAATTGGGAGCTTTCACAAAATTCCAGATTTGTGGCTTTGCTTGTCAGCTCACCAGGGTCATCCTCATGCTGGTCACCCCCCAATATCCACTCTCTCCCGCAATGCATGTGAAAGCCCAGTGGCTGGGCTGCTCTCCCTTGTCCAGGATCTCTCAGGCCCTCCAGCTGTTTGATTTGTGACTCCCGTACCAAGCAATAGGCTACAACAGTCTACTGCTTGGTGTTTGAGTCTGCAGCCACTGGGGGAAAGAAGAGAGCATAGCAAAAGGGACACTTCTCACTCAAGAAAGCACAGATTCTCCCAATTATCTGTGACTGCTTGAGATAATTGCCTTATTCTCTGTCTCTGGGAGATTTTTAAAAAGGGTGAATTTATAGGAAATAAGGACCAGAATTAGAACATTTTATTTTTCTTTGTATCCTTTGGCTCCGAATAACACCATTTTGCACAGGTGGGTTTTCAATAAACTTGGAAGTGAGGCTGTGGAAAATTTTTTAAATGCTGTCCTGGTCTCAAAATTCCAGTTGTTCAGATATAAAAATGATGTTTGAATACCTTCCTCCCATGGACACAGGCCTCATGAAAGCCCAACAACTCTCAATCATAATCATTCTCAATCAAAATCTCAGCATTTTTTTTTTAAAGATTTTATTTATTTATTTGACAGAGAGAGAGACAGTGAGAGAGGGAACACAAGCAGGGGGAGTATAAGAGGGAGAAGCAGGCTTCCCGCCGAGCAGAGAGCCCAATGTGGGGCTCAATCCCAGGACCCCGGGATCATGACCTGAGCCGAAGGCAGACGCTTAATGACTGAGCCACCCAGGCGCCCCTCCTTGTAAGTTTTAGAATTAGCTTGTCAATTCCTATTTAAAAATATGCTGGGATTTCGGGACCTCTGAGTGGCTCAGTCAGTTAAGCATCTGCCTTTGGCCCAGGTCATGATCCCAGGGTCCTGGGATCGAGCCCCGCATCGGGCTCCCTGCTCAGCGGGAAACCTGCTTCTCCCTCTCACACTCCCCCTGCTTGTGTTCCCTCTCTCACTCTCTCTCTGTCAAAGAATAAATAAAATCTTTAAAATAAAAGATAAAAATAAAACTTATAAGGAGATGTGAAGGATCTCCTTATAAGGAGAACCAGAATAGCCAAAATAATTTCAAAAAAGAACAAAGTTGGAGAATTACACTACTTGATTTCAAGACTCATTGTAAAGAAATGAAGACAGTGTGATATTCGTGAAAAAATAGAGAAACAGATCAATGCAACAGCCTGAAGTCGAGAAAGAGATCTATACCTGTATGAACAATGGATTTTCGACAAAGGCGCATAGGCAATCCAGCAGAGCAAAGAGAGTCTTTTCCACAAAGGATGCGGAAACAATCGGCTAGCCAGACGCACACATGACAAGGAGAGGACTTCAATCTTCACTTGGTGCCCTATACAAACTTTAACTCAAAATGGATCAGAGTCCCAAATGAAAAACGCATAACTATATAACTTCCTGAAGAAAACATTAGGTGGAAAACATGTGCGACTTTAGCTTAAGTAAAGATTTCTTAGAAATGACACCAAAAGCATGATCCATAAAAAAACAAGACATCATTAAATGTAAAACTTCTGCTCTTTGAAAGAGACTACTAAGAGAATGAAAAGACAAACTACAGACTGAAGGAAAATATTTGCAAGTCATATATCTTAGAAAGGACACACAAAGAATTCTCTAAGCTTAATAAGAAAACAACCCAACTTAAAAATGCCAAAGATCTGAACAGACACTTCAGCTAGGAAGATATATAGATGGCAAATAAATACATGAAAAGATGCCTGACATCACTAGTCATTAGAGGTATGCAAATGAAAACCAGAGTGAGATACCACTATATACTTATTAAAATGAGAAAAATTCAGAAGACATATACAATGTTGGCAAGGATGTAGAAGAGCTCAAACTTTCAGGCACTGTTGGTGGGAACACATAATGGGACAACCACTTTGGAAAACAGTATAGCAGTCTCTTAAAAAGTTAAACATATACCTACCATATAATCTAGCCATTCCACTCGTAGGTGCATACCAAAGAGAAAAGAAAACCTATGTCCATACAAAGACTTGTACGTAAATGTTCACAGCAGCCTTATTTGTAAGAACTAACAATACAAGGGTCTATCAACAGGTGAACGAAAAAACAAACTCTGGTATATCTGTACG
The DNA here is from genome assembly GCF_964656455.1 of Halichoerus grypus. Classification (NCBI taxonomy): domain Eukaryota; kingdom Metazoa; phylum Chordata; class Mammalia; order Carnivora; family Phocidae; genus Halichoerus; species Halichoerus grypus. Next base: position 152,704,021 of record NC_135717.1, on the reverse strand, counting down.
ATGAAATACTATTCTGTAATAAAAAGGGATGAAATATTGATACATATACTTTAACAGGAATAAAAAAAGCGTACTGTATAAGACCATTTATATAACGTACTACAAAATGAAACAAATAACAGAAAGCATGTTTGCCTGGGGATGGGGTAGACAGGAAGAAGGGATTACCAAGGGGAATGAGGAAATTGGGGGGCGGTGATAGATATGTTCATTATTTGATTATAGTGATGGTTTCATGGGTGTAGACATGTGTCAAAACTTACCAAATTGTACACTAAGAATATGTGCAGTTTACTGCATGCCAATCATACCTCGATAAAATGATTTGTTGTTTTAAAAAAACCATGCCAAAACAACGGAACAGCACTCAGCTGTGCTGTCCCCTTCTTGCGCCCTGACCCCACACTGCTGCGCTGGGTCCGCTTCCCTGGACTTTCCCACAGCGCTGCGCACCGGCCCACTGCAATCGTCGTCACTGTGTACAGCTACCATCTAACCACTAAGTTGAGCCATATGAAACTGCCAGTGTTCTACCGTTTCCGCCCTAGAAAGCGGCCGTTTCACGTGGCTCAACCTAAATGCTTGCTTGTCAACCAGAGCTGACGGTGACGAGGACAGGCTGGCCCAAGGATGTTTGCTAAGTGAATGGACTGCCACTTCGCAAACCCTTTTCCCTCCAGCTAGTCCCTGTGTAGCATCATCACAAGCAGCTGAGAAAATAGGCTCTGGGCGGCCCTTGACTTTACATCCTCCTCCCTTTCATCCACTTAAAATCACTTGAACGCTCCGTACTGCAAAACGGCCTTTTTGCCTAAGTTCTCATTTGAAAATGAGCTTTCAGGGCAACAGTAGCAACCCCCAGGGTGCCGGAAGCAGGGATGCAGCTCGGAAAATGTAAAAAAGCGGTAAGCCTTTAAAGCGACCATAAATCGAAGGAAAACTCTGACGCTGGACATCTCTGTGAGGAAACATTCCAGAGGCTGCAGTACTTTAAAGCAGTATCATGTGCTTGGGCCCCAGCCTTGGCTGCTTCCCCCCCGGAACAACAGAAAGAACCGTGCCAGTCCCTACAGGCGGTCGTGTTACATGATGCAGTTAATCGCACATCCTCTTCCCTATGGGGTTTGACCCAAGTTTCACAGCGGTCTCTTTTATTTAGCATTGGTAGTTTTACTCGTTTCATATTAAAGAGATCTTTCCACAAAATTGGCTGCTCTCTCTGTCTTGGCTTGAGAAGGAAAAATATCTGAATTAAAAATCTGTGCAACAGATGGACCTCGGTTACGAGTATCTCTGGCTTCAGAAGCTCCTCACAGAGGCAGGTGTGAAGCCTGTAAGTTCCTGACCTCTAGGTTTTCCGGAAGACAATTGAGCCCTTCCATTTGTGCATTCTGTAGGCGGAACGGAACATAAAAACACAGAGCTCCATAAATACGTTGTCAGACCCTGGGGATGTATCTGCCTCACTATGTGTTCATTTCAAAGGAACTCTATTCCTATTAATGGGAAAAACAATACCATCGGGCAGACTGGAGGAGGAGGAAAGGGGATGGGTCAAGTTGCTGCCATGCCTGCTCTCCTGTGTGGCCGGGGCCCCAGGCAGTAAAGGGTCTGAGAGGTGGGGAGAGATGCACCTGACAGCTTGTTTACTCCTCCTTGCTGTAGAGCCTCTTTCTCTTCCAGGAAAGGGGTGGAGAAAAGGCTGCACCGATGAGGTTCTCTTGGCCTCGCGCTGCCGTGCCTCATCCTCGCCGTAGGCAGCCCCCGTATTTCCCCTCCTGGCCACTGGCTGGATAACAGAGAGGAGAAGCAAGATAAATCATTTCACTCTCCACTATGACTAATGTGACAAATGCCCTGTTCCAAGCTTATCAGTGGTTTCAAACACAGCCCTGGACGGTTTCAGAGAGTTCTCATACCAGTGCAGTCCCTCCTTGGATCATTTTTTTTTTTTTTTAAGATTTTATTTCTTTTTGACAGAGAGAGACACAGCAAGAGAGGGAACACAAGCAAGGGGAGTGGGAGAGGGTGAAGCAGGCTCCCCGCTGAGCAGGGAGCCCGATGCAGGGCTCGATCCCAGGACCCTGAGATCATGACCTGAGCCAAAGGCAGATGCTTAACCATCTGAGCCACCCAGGCGCCCCCCTCCTTGGATCATTTTCAAACAAGGAGAAGGGAAGGTTGACGGAAACACTTTTACTCTTCAAGTCATTGTCATGGGACATGGTTTTCTTTCTATAACAAGGGTGTTACTATTAGAAGAAGCGGAATGACTTGCTCCTAATCACTCAGCCTAAGAAGGGACAGCCTGGTTTCAAACCCTGGTCTGTCTGGCTCCAGAGTCTGCTCTTCCGATGAGTCTCTGTGCTCTGCTCTCTCTGATTAGATGAGTGTCGACAAATCCCTTGAGAAAGAAAGATTACCTGGCAGTAATTCTGTGCTGGTTCAAAGATAGTTCCTAAACTGCTCAGATATCCAGAGATGCCTACTAAATGGCGGAGCCCAGAGCCAATGTGGAGATTGCCAGAGAGAAGAAATGACTCATTTTACAGCCTGAGTTTTAGGGGAAGGTGCATTTTAATAAATAATATAATATAAATAATAAATATTTATTAAATAAATAATATGTGATTGATTTAAAGCAAGCCTCTAGTAATGTTTATCTGACTGAAAAGATAATGTGAGCATTTAATTGACAGAAAGGTGAGTGGGTCCAAAGGAACACCTCCTCTAAAGTATCCCCACCAACCTGTTCCATTTGTCTTAGCGGTGGCTTTCACCTCCTGCAGCTCAGTCACATTTCTTGGGCAGAACAGCATCCCCCCCACCAAGGCAGGAGATGCAGACACCACAACCAGCATCTAAAATTTTGGTAAATGAAGGCTGTGACTTCCCAGAGTGAGCACCTTCAGGAATACCACTCAGCAGAAGGCTAGGTATTAACTTCAGCTATGATATGACATTAGAAAGTATCCTTCGGTGTTGACACAATAGTTTTGTACGTAATCTGAGCTCTGGCAAATACCCTCAAAGTAATTTTTCTGAATCTCTTTCTCCAGCAGCAAGGTACTTCTTTAAAAAAGAAAGAAGAAAAAACCCCAAACAACAACAGAAAAACCGCATGTAATATTCTTTTAGCTTACTTACTGGCAGCATTGTGTGTGTGTGTGTGTTCCAAAGAGCATAGAAACAGCTTTTATGGTTAGAAAATTGAAGTGCTATCAAACCTAGGAAATTATAGGGATGAAAAACAAAACAGCTTATCTACATATGTCCCATCTGCTTTTGGTTTTGTGTTTTGCACAATCAATTACTGGAAGCATTGGAAAGTATGCTGAGACACTGAAAACGAGACCCAGGGTGTGTCCTAGCAGCGACCTAGAGGTAGGGTGATGCCGCCCTGGGGCCTGCACCCAAAGTCAGAGACTCACACTAGAGCTTCCAGGAACCACGAGTGCAGGATAGTACAAACAAAAACACAACACTCACCCAACTGGAGCCAGTGTTTTGGAACATGGCAAAAAGCAAATTTCCATCCACTGGGGAATCGCCATCCATTTCATTATTTTGTCAGTGTGGGTCACTGTGTTCTCCACGGCTCAGTATTTATACTGCACTGAGCAGTTGCTCCCAAGCTGCTTGGACGGCAGGCTCTCTGTGATTTGATAATTTCCCAGACTTGTGCAGCTGGGTTTTTATGATGGCGGCCCTTTCTAGCAGGGTCTCTTTGGGCCACTCCGTTCCAACAGCCCTACTTCTTTCTCCTGTGACAATCCATCCTTCACGCCCTGCGCTCATTACCTACTTCTATGTTCCCCCGCACTCTTAATGCGATCCTCATCGCCACTTCTGCCTGGACCCCAGGCAGGGGAAAAGGCCTCACTTTTAGAAAGATATGTTTAGACAAAGATGAGAATAGTGATAGATTTACACTTCAAATGAATAAAGTAAATGCCCGAACTGAAGAGATCTTATAACGAAGGAACATTCTTAAGCTGAAAGAACTTGGTGGCAGAGAATTCTTCATAGAAAAAGAAATGCTTCTTACTCTGTTGATCCAACCAACTAATGGAAATAAACCCTTAGTGGAAATAATTTAGTCTGAATTTTAAAAATTACTTTTGTCTAAGAGAAGGGAGTGGAAGGGGATGGTATTAGTTATTTTTTATTTTAATTCCAGTATAGTTAACATACAGTGATACATTAGTTTCAGGTATACAATATAGTGATTCAGCAATTCTGTGCATCACCCAGTGCTCATCAGGATAAGTGTACTCTTAATATCTATCACCTGTTTCACCCATCTCCCCCACCAACCTCCTTTGGTGTTAGTTATTGATCCATTACTCACTCTTTTAGTATTTTCTTTATGGGGAGAAACAGATAAAAGCCCCAGGAATTCTAGAAACGAAATCAACAATGTGAGCCTATTCTTCAATAAGCACATTTCGTTTATATAAATCATTATGTCCATTAGTCTGCCACCAAAAGGAGATGACTATGAAATCATAAATCTGATTTCCATTGTTGAACAATGGCTCAGAAATTTGAGAGAGAGGATTTGATTTCTACCATTTATGTCTAGAGGAAAATATTTCTCTTACTGATAAAATATTCTAATTGCCTTGGCTTAATCATAAGAGAGTGTTAATGTATGCACAAGTTCCCAGATACACTCAAACACAGATAAAAGAAGTATAATTAAGTACCATTTTTAGACTCCAATGGGAAACAAAAAGGAGAATAATACAAGAGGGACAAAGCCCAGAAGGTGAAAGCATGTCACACCACACTCCCCCCTCAAGGCTTGCCTTTGGAGGTAGGTCTTGTCACTCCATTTTCCTCCTCGTACACAGCCTGCCTCTTTATAGCTTAGGAAAAAGAAGCCCAGAGTTGCCATGAGGATGAGGTCTTGAGTCGCTCAGGACTCAGAACAGCTTCATGGCAGCTTCATGGCAATGATTCACTGTGAGACAAAGAAGATGCAGTATCCAGGACGATCTGGTAGCTGTCGTGGCTAACTTCCCTATGCATGATGTGGCCTCTTTCCCTAAAGAACACAAGAACACTACTGGACTCAAGGCTCTGGGCTTTGTTTCCTCCCAGTTCCTCGACTGGTCAAAGCCATTGTTCGTCAAGGTAATCTGCAAAATTTCCCTTTTTGCAGTGATCGATGTGTCCACAGTAATTTTCGGGGTGTGACAGCACGGTATGGGGCACTGGGCCCAAAGATTTGCTCTCTGGTCCTTTTCATGCCCCTGACTCAATGGTGCCTACATCTCAATTTCCACATCCCGGGCAAGGTGGCAACCCAGCCAGCTTTCGGAAACACCACAAGGAAGAGGCTGTTCCCGTCTCAAAAGCTCTCCAGATTTTATTTTTCCCAACCTCTTCAATCCTCCCTATTTCTCCACTTTTCTTATTTGAGCCAGAGCCTCATGCAGTGGAGGTGATATTCACAGAACACCACCCTGGTCCTCCAGACTGCATGTTCTAATTTTCATGTTGCTACAGATGTAAGCAAAACAACTAGAGGACACATTGGCTAGCAATCACAGCAGAAAGAGTAATTAACCAAGTTGCACAGTGTGTTTCCTCTCAGTCTTCAACTGAGAGCAGCTGTGATTCAGCAGAGACAGCAGAAGCAGCAGAAGGTTCAAGATCCAGTACAAGACCTGGAGACTGATGCGCCACCTTCCTAGCCTCAGCTTCCTCCCTGTCAAATGCAGGGGATGAATGAGCTGAGGGGCTGCAAATGCAAATATCTGCCAGGACCTGGGAGGGTTCACAAATGAGTATAAAATATGGAGCAGTGGGGGGCTAGGGTGCTCCGCATCAGCTAACTATCACCCTGGGAGGAGGAGGATCCTATGTCTCTACATCTTCTAAACTTTAAGAAGCAGCCAAGAATCCATATTTTAGGTGAAATCTCAATTTTAATTAGAGTCAGCTAAACACTGTTTTAAATGCTGTGATAGCCTGTCCGCAGGCTGGCTCCAGTCCTTAAGTGTTCGGTCTATGGCCTCTGTACTAAGAATAGTGCCTCATGGCTCTCTCTTAGAGCTAATAGTTCCTGATCTACCCCAGGGCTAGTTTTTACAGTAAAATCTCTTATCTGGTTAATGGCTATTAATACCAATTAAATATATTAATATGATGGATATTAATATATCATTGTAGATGGAACCCAGATTTGATCTAGAGCTCAAGGGCAACAGGAAGCCATGAATGACTGGGGGTGGGGGTGATACTGGAAAGAGGTTTGGTGTGATCCCATTTACATTTTAATAAAATCACTCTGACTGTTGGAAGAATGAACTGGAAAGAAGAGCCAGTGCACATGGTTGAGCAGGTGTTGAGGCACAAGGGCACCAGCCAAGGGAGCAAATGTGAAATCCAGCCTCGGTTTGCTCATAAAGGCCTGGGCCCAGCTGCATCTTCTTATATGGGCAGTGTATTTTTTTCTACAGCAAGCTGCCTGTAGGCTTTCTGGCCTTGGGACAGAGGTAAAACAGGAAGGCCAGCTGGAAAGTTACCGCAGGGGAGAGATAATGATTCTTTGAACTAGAAACCAGTCACTCGACAGTGACTATGGAGAAAAGTAGATGGAATCCAAAGATACTGAAGAGGTAGAATGGACATCTGTCGTTGACTGATTAAACGTAAGGACCATGACAGACAGAGACCACCGATGATAAGTGACTGTCTAGTTTCTATGTTGAGAGGCTGGGTGGCAGGTATTTACCACTGCTGGTATTGAAACGGAGAAGGGCTGGAGGAGAAGCAAGTAAATGCAGCATCCCGAGATGGATTCTGAACATGTTAAACAGAAGATGCCTGGGAGATATCCCAGTGGAAATGTCAAGAAGATGACTAGATAGATCGGCAGAACTCAAATGGGTCTGGGTTAGAGAATAAACCCATTCAAACTCTAGGGTTTTCTTTGCTCTTTATTTGTCAAGGTCCCCTGTTGGTAACTCCAATTTAAAAGAAGGTAATCTATACATTGAGGTCGATTTTCCATCACTGATTCTACTTGGGTTACCTAGTACAACCCATTATCCCTCCCCTGCCTTCCTAGAAGGCCCAGCAGTCCCTGCTTACAAAGTGCTTCCCCTGTGAGGCCCTGATACAAGTGCTTACTATGTATCAACCTGCTCAGTTCTTGAATCAGCCCAACGAGATGGGTACCATATTGTCCTCACTTTCAAAAGTGGAGAAAGAGAAGCACAGAGAGGTGAAATGACTTGCCCGAAGTCACACAGGTGGTGCGTGCCTTCATCAGAATTTGAACTCGGGCAATTCGGCTTTTCCCTACCGCACACTAAGTCCCACTGCCTCTCAAACATCTGAGATGGTGTTCATGGCTTCATTTAGTCGTCCCTCTTCCACACTAAATACCCCTGGTTCCTCACTTGAACTGGCGCCTAGATCCCTCATTTGCTTTATTTTCCTCACATGAACTGGTTTCTAGACATCCCCCATTAGTTTTATTTTCCTGCTCTTGAACCACCAAAGTTTGCTGGCGTGGACCATGTGTATGAATGAGTCTTCTCTTCTAGACGAAGGGCAGGAAGCAGGCCCTGTGTTTATTCCTTCCGAATCCTTTACAAAGCTGCCAAGTGTGCGCACACAAGGCCAGCCCTCAAATAAGGACAGGGCCAGACCAAGTCGGGATAATAGGTCTGCCCATGTGGATAACGGGAGTTGTCTGGGAATATATTTTTATCTGTCAGAGCTCTAATTAAGGGGAAAGACCTTATCTTGGTGGCTAGAAATGTCAACATAATGAATTGGCTAATTGTTCCTTCTTGCTGCAGACCTTCCCCGCTGCCGTCTCCAGGTCAGGGCACTGAAGCTGGAAGGCACCTTACTCGGCTGCACCACACGACATCACTGACTCTGTGGACGGCACGGCCACTCTGGGGCCGGACCATCTCTCACAATGTTTTTAGTCCTGCTCTGTCCCTGTGGGGTGTTTTCCTGAGGCAGGGTGGCTGCCCCCTTCAAGACAGTTGGGCAGAGCCCCCCTTTGTCTCTCTCGATCCATGGTTTCCTTTCCTGCCCTGTTCCCTAGACATGTGGGAGCAGTTAGACAATACCCACCATCCATTGGCTCCCTGCCAGGGGCCTGGGAACGCTCCTTTGTGCAGTCACTAGGCAGCTCCTGGCTCACCCTCGTCCCCCACACCCTCCCCTTGGAGAGTGCAGGTCTTCCTACTCAGCAAACCCTGTGTGTCCCTACCCCCCAAGCGGCCGCTATCATTTCTACTGCTTTCCACCTCCCACCCTCTAATGGGCCAAGAAAACACGGGTCCAGGGAGTTACCTGGCCTGTGCAGCAGATACATCCCTATTCAGGAAATGCAGGCCTCGGACAATCTAACTTGTAGAAGAAATTGGGAATATGGGTTGCCTCTGAGGAAGGGGCTAAGGACCAAGGGGCAAGGCCTAGAAGAGAGGCTGATGTTTTTCACTAAATGCCCTTTTGCATGACCTCTTCAATTATAAATACTGAAAATTTTCAACAATAATCTAACTCTCCTAGTTCTGATTCCAAGTGTGTTAAACAACCTTCTGATAAAAGCCTGGCTTCCCACACAAGGCATTCTGTGGAAATAAAAATATGCTGACCTGCAAACATAAATATCTGTGTCCTCTTAGAAGGCATTTTTCTTCCAGCACACTAATGAACAGGTACTGTGATTTATACATTAGTCTCTTCTAAGGCTGGTTGTCATGAGTCAGTTTCCCCCACGCCCTCTCCCAGCCTGTTCTGCCCTGGGTCCGAGATTACCCTTGATCTGCAAAGCCGAGGGACAGACCTGGAGAGGGGCAATCCTGGCAAAGCTCTGCCCATCTTCAAGGCCCCGCCTGAGTGGCCAGACAGCCCCCTTCTGGTCTTGGGCAGCAGCTTTTCTTCCTATAAAACCTGAAGACAACAGCAGCAGCTGCTCCTGGGTCTGGATCCCCAGCAGATGACAGGCAAATGGGGTTCCTGATTGGCTAAATAATGTCCTGACAAAAGTTGAATGTCACACATTCCCAGCTTGAGCTTCTTAAAAAAGGAATCTGAGCCATCAAATGGAAAACCAGTTTAGAAGTCAGAGGGTCACATATGGTGGATTAGAAGCCCCCAACTTGCTTTATAATGAGGGGCTCCTCGCCTGAAGCACGTTTGATGGGGGGAGGAGAGAATATGTCATGGGAAAGAAGACTGAGTAAGAAGGGGCAGGCAGCTTAATGCCAAGAAAGAAAATTCTGCCTGGCAACGTGATGATGAGAGCCCCTCGAACCTGGGGCAAGTTATTTAACCTCTTTTGCCTATATTTCCTTTTGTGGAAAATGAGGGTAACTATAGCATGTTCCTCAAATGGTAGTTCTATTGATTCAGTAGGACAACATAAGTAAAGCACTTTGCCCAGCCAGGTTCCACATTCTCTGCCCCCCACACCCTCTACACCACCCCCTACACACACATCCTTGAACATAGCTCTTAGGCATTGTGAAAACACATTTCCAATACCTCAGGGCCAGGGGAGACCTGGCTGGGAGTTGCAGTCTTTTGAGGGACCAGGTCAGAGGCTCTGATGGACCCCACTCCAAATTAGGGGGCAGTACCACAGACAGGGAAGGGCCTTAGAAAATTACCTGATCCGATTCCCTTTGTATGTGCATTCCGTAAGTGAGCCCAATGAGCAGACAAGATGAAAAGAAGAAAGAAATTACTTAAAAAATAGTAAATTTGTGAAATTCTGTAGTAAAGTTCTATAATACTTAGCCCTTCAATTCCTGGCACTGTCACTTCTCCAAATCCAGACCTCTGCTTCCAGACCGTTAGTCCACCCCTCTGGGGCTGGCTCCCTGGCACGCTGCACTGTGTGAGTGTGAGCAAGACTTCGCCGAAACCCTCTGTATTTTCAGGGCCTTTGACTCTAGCACAGGGAGTGGTGGGGGCCGGCAAATGCCACCGCAGCGCTCCTGCGCCCCACCCACTGTCATGTCACGTGAGGGCATCCTCTAGATGGCATTACTGCATGGAATGAGAAGTCGTGGATGGGAGCGCCCGGAGAGCTGAACCGGGTGGAGGCAGAAAGAGCACTGAAAGCCATTTCACTAGGGCCATGCTGTCCAATACAGAAGCCACTAGCCATGGGTGACATGAGCCTCACACAAACCGAAGCGTGCTGTGGGAAGTACACACCAGATTTTGAAGTCCTAGTGTGAAATAAAGTGTAAAATATTTCATTAATAATTGTTTGCTCTTCCTCTCATGTTGAAATAATACTTTGGGCACGTTTGGCTAAACAAAATACATTATTCAGACACGATTTACGTGTTCTTTTTACTTTTTTAAATGTAGCTACTAGAAAATCTAGAATAACATTTGTGGCTCACGTTGCGGCCTGTACACAATTATATTTCTATTAGATGACACAACGATAGAATCAGCATTCTGTGCTCTCTTCCCTCTCAGCATTGCCATCCTCCTGTCTATTCTCACCCTTCTCATGAGTGTGCAGTGATGTGGGTGGGGGGCTAAACAGCTACTCCTGGGCCTTCTTTACTCTGAAGAAGAAAGTAAACGGAAATCATGTTCTTTTGCTTGGTGGTATATTCCCCACCTACCCAATGATCACAACCAGAAATTCTGGCCTTGGCATGCCAGGCCCCCCCTCTCAGGCCCCTGGAGCACCAGGCCTGGAGAGTAAACCAGTACTCAAGGCAGTGGTGGGTTATAGATGCAGCTGAGCTACTAACCAACTGTGCGATTTTCTATTTTTTTATTTCCTGGCATATATCTATCTCATCTTGGCTACCAGACTGAAGGTTCCTTGAAGACAGGGATCATATTTTTGTGCATAGCACCCAAATCCCTAGGAGACAGTCAATAAATACCTGTTGAATGCAATGCATGAAAGACTTAATGGGCTTCAGTTTACTCGCGAGTAAAAATGAAGGCATTAGACGAAATAATCTCATAGGCTGACAGAATTTTAAAACTAAAAGGGAACTTAGGATCCTCTGGCCCAGTGGTTTTTCAATCCAATCAGATACAATGCCTTTTTAAAAACTTTATTTATAGTACTGGGGTGCCTGGGTAGCTCAGTTGGTTAAGCATCCGACTCTTGATTTTGGCTCAGGTCATGATCTCCAGGTTGTGAGATCAAGCCCTGCATCAGGCTCCATGCTTAGTGAGGAGTCTGCTTTAGATTCTCTCTCTCCCTCTCCCTCTGCCCCCGCACCCCCGCTCTCTCTCTCAAATAAATAAATAAAATCTTAAAAAAAAAACCTTTTTATAGTACTATATTTACTAATCTGATATAAAATAACCTACCAATATACATATTTAAAATAATAATATAATTTGGGGCACCTGGGTGGCTCAGTCGGTTAAGTGTCTGACTTCAGCTCAGGTCATGACTTCAGGGTCCTGGAATCGAGCCCCGTGTCAGGCTCCCTGCTCAGGGAGCTCCTCCCCTCAGCAGGGAACCTCCTTCTCTCTCCTCCCTGCTTGTGTTCTCTCTTGCTATCTCTGTCTCTCTCAAATAAATAAATAAAATCTTTAAAAATATATATAATTTGCAAATTACACAAAGGAGCAATGAAAAGAAAACAGCTTCTATAAAATAGTACGTATTTCATTATATAAGTACTTTGCACGACCACTCTAAAAAGCAGGGAAGCCTCAGATTCATACAGCTGTAGAATCACAATAAGTGACATCGACAATACAGACTATTCAGTATGCTGTTTTGGTACTCGATTAGTGTTTGTTATTTGTGACCTGATTCTTCTGAAGTGATGAATAATTCTTGGTAAAGATTTGAAGAAAACAAAGTACAATCTTACCTCTATTTATACATATTCCTGGAAAATTCAGTGTATATTTTCAAACATATGAAATTCTTTCCATATCTGGTAGGATATATGAAAGCCATGCAGGTTGTGGGATAATTCTTTGCTTTGCAGGATTGTCCAGAGTATTATTTGACAGCTCTGCTCCTGCCCATCAAATATCACTAGCACCTCACCCCCAATCACTGTGACATCTAAAAAACACCCCCACAGCCTGCTAAAAGCACCCAACGGGGTGATGCTAATCTCTGCAGAGAACCCCTAATAGGCCAAATTTTTTAATCACTGGCCTAATTTGAATAAAATGGGGGGGCACAGATATTAGGTGCAGTAATGATAAGTTCATTTTCTACTTTGAAGGAACCATTGTACCGATACACTATCACAGAATGAATGCAACCGTGAATTTAGGTTTCACAATTTATGTGGCTAATTTCATGCATCCCTGTCGGTTCTGTCATGTTGCAAGGTAGAAAAATGACTTGTCCTCTGAGATGCTTTGCCCGTGTCCTTACTTGACAGAGGCTCAGAGATTCAGGCTAAGTTGGAGAACCCAGGCCTCCTGGCTGCCAGTTCCATGTTTTTAGGCTTATTTCCTCTGGCGTACTCAAAAGTTCCTAGAACGTCACAGCAGTCGTACGAGTTGCAGCACTTCTGACTCCAACTGCTGTGTTTGCTTTCAGGGCCTGGGTCATTAGCACTTACACACGACTCTAAGATTCATGATGAGGGTAGATTAAATATTTAGATCCATCAGACAAGTCAGACTAGATTTCTACTGGGTAATCCCACTTGAACCTTATTTACTTTGGGGGAAGTGTGGGCTCTACTCATTTCATTCAAAACCTGCATAAACAGAAGGTGAAGTCAGCTCCTCTCCATCTCCTTCCTTATCTCAGAATGAGAAAGCCATCCAGTTCCTCCAAGGATTTGCCTTGCCGTGCTCACAGCAGAGTGTGTGTACTCAGTGGGAACAAGCTGCTCATGCCAGGAAACTAGATCCTGTTTGAATGACAGTAGTTATGAGAAAACGGTACGTCTACAGCCAGCACCAAAGTATGGCTTGTACTTTGTGGCTGGCACTGACCCACCAGAGAGTCGGCAGGCTGCTGAGAAACCTAGTCTGACCACCAGGCTTTGACAACCCACTTGCCTACTGACCTTGCTTTCCCCTCCCTGTCCAACCCCTTAATTTGAGTATTTGGTCTGCAGGCAATATTCTCTGGCTCCAAGCCAACTTCTTTTCTGTGACACCCTCAGCAGGTGGGGTAGAGGGTGGTTCTGGCTTGCCCCGAACTACAATCTGCTCTCAGATTCCCCCAGTAATACCTTTTTTTTCAAACGTATATTCTTTCTCTTTCCTGGGTAGCTCTGAGCTTATCCTGCCTCCTGCCTGGCTCAGCTCCGTACCCTTCCACAGGCCAGTGGTTCCCCAATATCCACAGATCCCAGGGCAAGCCCAAGTTATGCCAGCAAGCACCCCTGTTGCTGACACCTGGACACCGAGGTCCCTTTGGCTTTGAGATAATCTGTCATACAGGCTCCAGGACAAGAGCCAGAGACCTCAACCTAGAATAGTTACAGAGATAGGACAAAAGAAACCAACTAGACTGGTCATTAAGATTTTTCCAACGGGGGGGCGCCTGGGTGGCTCAGTTGGTTAAGCGACTGCCTTCAGCTCAGGTCATAATTCCAGGGTCCTGGGACCGAGCCCCCATTGGGCTCCCTGCTCGGCGGGAAGCCTGCTTCTCCCGCTCCCACTACCCCCTGCTTGTGTTCCCTCTCTCACTGTCCCTCTCTCTGTGTCAATTAAATAAATAAATAAAATCTTAAAAAAAAAAAAAAAAGATTTTTCCAACAGGCATGGATAATGTAAATGTGAGAGAAAGTATAAAGGTACACATATGTGAAGGAAAAAGAAAAGGAAAGAAAGAGATAAAGTTTCTGTCCCAACTTCCCCTGATTGCTTGCAATTCCATGTCTGAAATGAGCCAAGAAGAGCTGCCAAGCAAGAGGTAGAGGATAAGGACATAAATGTAACATTGAGTTTTAGCACTTTGTAAAAGCCTAAAGACTATTTATTGCATGTTCTTGACAACTTCTCTGCATTGTTGTACTGAATTCAAGTTCTGTGGGATTTGGCCACTCTGGACATTTTTTGTATGGCTAGATTCTTAGCATCTAGTGAAAAAAGGAAAGCAACTCTGACATGTTCGAGTTCCAGTTATAGAATAGACATTAGTTCTTATTTAATTATATAATCCCTTCTATTCTATCAGATGTTGGCAAAATTAAAATGTATACCATTTTAATGCTTTGTCATATAGTTCTTTTATGATTAACATGCATCACTTAAATTTATATTTCCTGCCTATTCTTCCCATACTAATTTGAACCATACAAAAAAAAAAAAAAACATATAAAGAGGAGAAACTTCATGCAAGACAAATAAGGATATTGTACCGGGGCAATTCTTGATTAAAGTTAGTATTTTACATAACAATACAGGATACGGCAAAATCAACTCAAGACGCCTCCTGTTGCAATTGCATTATAACTAAGCAAATCCAGACCCAAATTTTACACCAACTGTAATTCATGGACTGAAATAAAACTCAGTGAAACTCATGCCTGAGCCAGAGTTTGCTTTCCTGGGATTTGGCAACAAATTATTAACTTTGCATAGGATGGGTGGCAGGGGAGAAAACATTACATTTCTTTGAACCAATCCATGATTATAAAACACAACTAATTCTCATTTGGTAACCACTTTTAGCTAAAATTGATACATCTAACCCAAAGAGAAACTATGTCTAAATGACATCATTGGAACTTAGCATAAGAATAAAAATAGTATCTACCATTTATTAGAGCCTAGCATGTACTAGTTGGTAGGTTAGGCAGTTTGCATACATCTGCTTGTTTGATCTTTTTAGGAAACTTTGTTTATTAAAGTCCACAGTTTACATTAGGGTTCACTCTTTGCATTGTACATTCCATGGGTTTTGATAAGTCCCTAATGCCATGGATCCACCATTACTGTATCATACAAAATAGTTTCATTGCCTTAAAAATCCCCTGTGCTTGACCTATTCATCCCTCAGCCCTTTACCCCAAACCCCTGGAAACCACTGATCTTTTTATGTTGTCTCTACAGTTTTGCCTTTTCCAGTATGCCATATAGTTGGAATCATACAGTATGGAGCCTTTTCAGACTGGCTTCCTTCACTTAGCTAGACGCATATGTTTCTTCCATCTCTTCTCATGACTTGATAGTTCATTTCTTTTTATTACTAAAAAATATTCCATCACATGGCTGTACCACAGTTTGTTTATCTATTCAATTATTGAAAGATATCTTCGTCACTTCCAGTTTTTTGGCAAATTATGGATAAAGCTGCTGTAATAGTGTGCAGGTTTTTTGTGTGGACATAAGTTTTCAACTCACTTGGGTACATATCTAGGAGCAGGGCTTCTAGATCCTGTGGTAAGACCATGTTTAGCTTCTTAGGAAACCGCTGAACTCTCTCCCAGGGTGGCCATGCTATTTTGCTTTCTCATTACTTAATCTTGTAGCAGCCCTTCAATGTATGCATTTCATGCCTGTGACTCAGATGAGAGCGCTGAGATTCCAAGAAGTGAAAGAATTTGCCCAAAGTCACACAGCAGAGTAAAGGCTAATGCTGGGGATCAAATTTGGGTTGGTGTGGCTTTACAGCTGGTGATCTTTCTACTACACTATGCTGCATCCCCAAGCAACCATTCAGCCAAGGCACGGTCTTTCAATGGTGCATGCATATGTAGCCAGTTTCTACGGCAAGTACTAATGTCCCTGTCCTGAGTCAAACATCAGGGAAATGGCTGATTACACAAGTCCTGTAACTTGCCTCCTCCACTGAACCCCCTCCTCCTTGGCCACCGCTCCAGGGAAGGGCCCACAAGGCCTGTGAACAGGGCAGAGGGCAGGTGTAAGTAGCCACACCTAAGTACAACCTCCGCTGTAGATAACGAGCTTGCTATCATTAACCTTTGCATTATCACTCCATAAAAGCACTTTCCGCAATGTGAATACTAACCAAAAGCCCAGCATCAGGTTTCTGAATTCAAAGCATCTTTCAAAAATCTACACCACCATCAGCTGGCTATTCTAGGATGCAAGGCTGGGAGAAAATGTCACTGGCTGCCATTTGTAAGTTGTTTTGACAGAAAAAAAAAAAAAACCTAAGACCTGTAAGCTAAGGGATTTAGTCACTTAAAAATGTTTCTGTATTTTTAGCTCAAGACCAGGAAGTTTTACATTGCATTCTTTTTTTTTTTTTTTCCTTTTAGAGAGGGAGAGCAAGAATCCCAAGCAGGCTCCACACCCAGCATGGAGCCCCACCCAGTGCTCCATCTCACGACCCTGAGATCATGACCTGAGCCAAAATCAAGAGTCAGACACCCAAACGACTGAACCAACTGAGCCACCCAGGTGCCCCTTACATTGCATCCTTGAGGTGTGATCTGAGATATTTCTAATTTTCAACCAGGGCAAAAATCCAGATATACCTGTACATCAGTGAATTGACATAGGTGTTGGGGAGCAGTGACAGGCAGTGATGGTTGGGGGAAGCAGGGGCTATGGCCAGCCGATGTTCAGTTAGGTTTAAGGCCTAGCCCTGTCACTTACCTAGTATGACCTTGAAGCAGAGCCCATTCCACCACATAGAAGGTGCGGGATAATATTTCCACATAATAATACACATATCAGCCATATTGTATTCGGCAAAGAGCCTAGTGAAATGCCCTATTCTTAAAGCATCTCAGTTTCTTCTCTTTCTCTTTTTTCTTTTCAGCCATTCCAGATACGTTAGTCACACCAGCTTTCAGATGGGCACAGAATGTCCCACTTTAAGAGGAAGCATAATTTGGTATAGCCTGGAGAAACAGCTTAGAGGCTTAAGAAGAGTGATGCTTGTTCTCTTGGGTAATAAGATCTGGTTAATTTAGAGAGTGTGCTTTCCACAGCAATTTGGACGAGCCTAGAAGCACTGCCCTTGGCTGGCAATCATTTCTTTAAAAAGTTTATATCATTTTTCGGCTGTTGGTAGAGGTTATAGGAGAATATTTCTTTGGCTGGCACTTGTATAACTAGCTAGATTTCTGTCAGGGAAGATACAAGTTGAGGGGAAGGGATAAAACTGTTGATATGAAAGCAGACTAAATTCATGAAAACCTTAGGCCCATTTCTTTATTTGCCAAGGGAGGGCTATGGACTTAATTCATATTTCCATCTAGGTAGGAAAGGGAAAGATGAATGTGTAAACCAACTATGCCAAGATGCCCATTCATTCTTTATGCATTCAATAATCAAAAATCTCTACTGTAATCAGGAAGTAGTAAAGAGGAAAGGGGTCGCAAGTTGTATAAACTGGACCTTAAGGTCGATAATACGCAACCACTTGGGCCCTGTGGAGTCATGGGTCTGGCATTCCAGATTCTTTGTCATTACAGAATGACAGGAGGAAGGGACTTTGTATTTATCCAGTCTGACCATTCACCTCCCCTTGTTAATATAAAGGAAAGTGGAAACCAATAGCTTTAAATGATTTTCCCAAGGTCACACTGCTCATTTATGGCCAAACACAGGGCTGCCCAAATACCTCCATCCCCAACCCAGTGTTCGTTCAAGTACATCCAGTTCCTCAAACTGAGGCAGAACCACACCCTGGGGTACAACCAGTGTGCAAGCAATAAGATAAACATGGTATATTTTCTTGGAGGAGTGATTTTATTAAACGATAAACATTTTTATATTAAAACAAATATGAATATATTCTGGAACAGAATAAAAGAAAACATTTAAGATAAAAAGATTTCACAGATTTTGTGCTTGAGATGAGCTACTACAGTCTACCTTCCCAGATCCTCCTGGGAACAAGGTCAGTCGGAAGCAGCGGTTCTTCAAAGAAAACTTGGGAGAAGCATTATAGTCTGGTGTTCAGCTATTCAGTAACATTGGTTCACTCACAGATGACCAGGGACTGGAAATGTATTAACCAAAGTCACAAAGAGCTGAACTGAAAAGATACAACGCAGAGCAGTCCAAAATACTGTCACTTGCCAACACCTTCTAGTCTCACTGGCCTCCTTGAGAAACTGGGTAGGAACAGTGTTGGAAAAAAGGGAAGACGAATAATTTCAAGATATAATAAAATGAAACAAATCTACAGTGGCATATCATTTCCCCAAGGAACTGAATACTTATACTGGCCACTCAGGACACCTTCTCCCTTCCCTTTACGACAACACTTCTTGAATAATTTGTCTAAATCAGCTACAATAGTCCCACCTTAACCATGGTTTTGCTTTCCATGGTTTCAGTTATCCATGGTCAACTGTGGTCTGGAAACAGACGATCCTTCTCATACACTGTCAGAAGGTCAACAGTAGCCTAACGCTAGGTCACAATGCCTGCTGCATCATTCATCTCGCCTCATCCCTCCTGTAGGCATTTCATCCTCTCACATCATCTCAAGAAGAAGAGCAACTGAAGTACAATAAGATATTTTGAAAGAAAGAGAGACCACATTCACAAAACTTTTATTACAGTATATTGTTCTAACTGTTCTATTAGATGTTCTTAATCTCTTACTGTGCCTAATTTATATATTAAATTTTACCATATGTATAGGAGAAAACATAGTATATCCAGGTTTTAGAACTAGCTGTAGTCTCAGGCATCCACTGGAGGTCTTGGAATGTATTTCCCATGGATAAGGAGGGACTACTATATTTCCTAGTTTTCCCACTCCTCCCTCATGAAGTTGTCACAGAAATGAATGAATGATTAATAAAAATAGCAACTTGAATTAATAAATTTATAAATAAAATAACTTGTATTAGATATAATATTAGATATATTATTTCAAATTCTTTTTTGAGTTTTGTGAATCAACCTAGTTCCATAATGGAATTTAGAAAAGAGCCAATTGTCATTGTTAACACTGAGCTTTTATTTTTTAATTTTTTTTAACACCAAGCTTTTAAAAGTTTGTTTTTTAAAAACTTAGTTTCCAAATTATGGGGCTGTAGCCTATTTAGAACCTAGACACTGAAGAGATGACATGTTCAACCCTAAAGACTGCACACTGCATTGTATCAAATTCAGAAAACATTTTTAGATAGCAAATACATACTTTCTTATTTCATCTTCATTTTCTTCAAAGACCACACCAGACTACAAAAGTTTCTGGGTCCTATTCTGTGGTTAAAATTGAAATTATCTACAGAGACTGTCTATTTATATAGAATAGGAGTAAACAGTTATATGTCTTAATTCCTCAGTTTTTACACAGCACACCTGTACTATTAAGCCCAGATGACTAGCTCACGCATCTGCCCAGAAGTCACTAAAAGCAAGAGTCAGTCTGATTTTCAGAGCACCCCCAGCCCTTTCTTTCCTTGGATCTGGATTTGCCTATTCCATTCCAGTTTTTACTAGGTCCAAGCTCTGTGCTTCTGCTTTCTGTGCTTTTGAATGATCTTGGTTTCCCCCTCTTGATCCCTGTGCCCTCTAAAAGACTATGGCTGTGTTCAACCCTATGGCTCTCTAGGCTGCTTTGGATGGGTTATCTAAGACCCAAACTACTCTACTTGTATTCTAGCTTCTCTCAAGGTAGAATACAGGCCTCAGAAATTTTATTTCTTCTGTCCTAACACAAATCAAAGAGCCTCATTAAATAATTTTATTATTGTCTTAATCAACAGCTAGTAATCATATTTTTTAAGATGATGGGAAGCATCAAGTTTATACCAAAAGGTCTTATAGTAAAAACTGAAGTTGCAAAACCCAACTTTAATGATCCCAACACAAATATTTCAGAGAAACATTAAGTTTCTAAAATTCTAAACATTAAAGTCACTAAAATCAGTGGACAAATACTATACTGTATTTTAATTACTGGCTTCCTGGAATATGTCAAAGTTGTATGGGAAAAACAAGCTTGACCGCTATGAGTTAGTTTAAATACCTACTTTCCCAAGAGCAAAAACATTTTCCAGGTCATCCACTTGTTACACCATGCCTTAATCTCATGGTTTCCTGTGTTTGTCAGGATTCTTTGGTATAACTTGAGCTTCAATTTTATTCTTGCTGACAGAGCTAAGAAAACAAAATTTTGCCATATTTAATCTCATCTGGGAAGTAAAGAGATACAACTCTTACCATTTCTTTCTGAGTTCTACAAATAAAATTACTACAAAATCTGAATCAAATTCTATAATAGATAGTATTTCTGCCACTTGCCTTTATATCTGACCACTACAATGCAGTCTCCACGGTTTACAAATGTATTGCTAAATAGCCTTGAAAACAAACAAAAACCTTAAAACATTTAATATGTTTAGTATACTTAGTATCTCTCAGTTAAAACAAGTATATAATATCAAAGAGACTCAAGAAGGTATCAGAGTCATAAAAAAGATGAACGGACTACAAAACTTGAGAATAAAAAAATTTGATTATTGAAATAAAACCAAGAGCAGAATAGACATAGTGGAAGTAAAAAATTTGAGAGCTGGAAGACTGACAAAGGATTTTCCTTCCATTCTGGAAGAATGTAGCTCAGAATGACAAAGATAGATAGTATGAAAGAAAAGTTGAGTGACATGGAAAATAGATTCAGAAGTTCTAATATCCACCTAACAGAAGTTAGAAGAGGACAGCAAGAATGGAGGACAGGAAATAGTCAAAAGAATACTATTTTTAAAATTCTTGACTTCAGACTAAAGAGTCCCATGAAGTACTGAGCCCTCTCTTCCCGAATGCCTCAATACTTAGGGGAGAAACAGGCTGCCCTGAGATCTTTAATCATCATGAACCCCAGCCCCTACCTCCTGCTTCCCAAGAGCAAGACTAGCAGTATCAAGATATCAAATTGCCAGTATTCCCACTGCCGCAATACCTCCAACAGCATGTGAGATCTACTTCCCCAAAGTTTTTATTCTTAAGTACTGAACAAATGGTAGCTGCTATCATCATCACCATCACCATCATCATCATCATCATTATCATCCATGCCTATGGTTTCAAATATCACTCACTCATTTGCTAATGATCCTTAGATCTACTTCCAGCCAAGATCTCTTACCTGAGTTTCAGACATATATTTAACTAAGTATTCGACATTCCCACTGGGATGTCAAATAGGAATCTTAAATTTAACATGACCAAATCAGATTTATTTTTCTCTCTCTACTCTCTACCCCAAATCCAGTTAACACAAACTCCTCTGCCTAGCCTGCCTTATGTCAGTAAATGGTACTACCCCTTACCCATTTCTCAGACTAAGACTTCTTTGATTCCTCATTTCATTCAGTTTTTACATACTATATTTTCTTGTCATTTCTTTCTTTTCTTTCCTGATTTTTAGTGAAATAATTTTTTGACACTTTTCCCCTCTATTTCTTAAAGTATATATTCTATTTTTATTCTACTGATAAATTTTAAATACACATGTAAATTAGAACTTTTAATACATAGCTAGAGCATATTTATTTATTAAAGATTTCTTTATTTTAGAGAGAGAGGGTGTGTGTGTGTGTGTGTGTGTGTGCATGGGAGGGAGAAGAAGAGAGAGAATCTCAAACAGACTCCTGCTGAGAGTGGAGCCTGATGCAAGGCTTGATCTCACGACCCTGAGATCATAACCTGAATTGAAATCAAGTGTTGGACACTTAACCGACTGAGCCACCCAGGCGCCTCATTAGAGTATATTTATATACTACCCTGAGCAAAACAGTACCTGTGGAATGCCCTTTTTCCCTCTATCTCCTTTGCCTCTCTTTACCCCATTTCTGCCACTTCCCCATTTCTAAAATCATATACTATTTAAACCACAGATGAATTTTTAAATGTATAAAATTCAGGAACACTTTTTTTTTTAAAGATTTTATTTATTTGACAGAGAGAGACACAGTGAGAGCAGGAAACAAACAGGGGGAGTGGGAGAGGGAGAAGCAGGCTTCCTGCTGAGCAGGGAGCCTGATGTGGGGCTCGATCCCAGGACCCTGGGATCATGACCCGAGCCGAAGGCAGACGCTTAAGACTGAGCCACTCAGGCGGCCCTCAGGAACACTTTTTAACATACAAACGAAAGAATAAAAATTTTCCTTCTGCCTCTATGCTTTCCCCCAATCTTCAATCCAAAACCTGCTCCACAACAGCCTTCCTATCTCCACTGATATGATTCCATCTTCCACTTACTCAGGCCCAAACCTTGGAATCATACTTCTGTCTTCTCTTTGTCCCACATCCTAGTCTAATCTGATGGGAGATCATGCGCCTCTACCTTCAATATACACCCAGAATCTAATCACATCTACCACATCCACTCCAACATACCTGCTCCAAACCATCTTTACCTCACACCTGGATTACTCAGCCTACTAAATTTGGCCCTCTTCACTCTTAATCCTGAACATCTATTCTTCACACAGCAGCCACAGTAACCCTGTTGAAATCAAAGTTGGCTCAAATCCCTGAAATGGATCTCCATTTTGCTCAGAGTGAAAACACAGACTCCCCACCCCCACCCCTACCCCAAAGACCTATAAGGCCTAGATGGCCTGGCCTCTGGTGACATCTCTCATCTCCTGTCCTAATGCTAAGTCCCCCTTATTCACTCTCCTATAGCCACACTCTTGCTGTTTTTCACATGTCAGCCATGATTTCAACCTCGGGCCTCTGCTCTAGCTCTCCTCTATACAGTCCCTTATACAGAGCTAACTCCTTCGCCTCATTCAAGTCCCCATTCACAGGTAACTGGCTCAGTGACGCCTACCCCAACCACCTGAATTAAACTTACATCCTGTTCCCATGTTACCTGTTTTCCCTACACTGTTCTATACCTTTTGTTTTTGTAGAATACTCACCACCTTCTAACATACCATACAATGTACTGATTTATAATATTTATTGTTTATTGTGTGTCTCCCTCCTACCCAGGGTAGAATAGAATATAAGAATAAAAGATCTTTGCCTGTTTTCCAATATAAACCAAGTACCTAAACCTGTGTGGCATATAGTGGCACCCAATAAATATTTGCTGATTTTAGATGTACTAATTGATTTTTATGTGGATGACTTTAGGTCTCATCTTAAACACCATTTCCTCTGAGAAGCCATTTCTGAACAACCAAGTTAGAGTCACTATTCCAGTCATATCACACAGGTGATTTTTGTCATGGCGTTATCTCTATCTCACATGTTCCCATAGATTTATTTCTCTTGTCTCTCCTACCCCTGCTCCCCATCTTCACAAAGCTACAAAACTTTATCTGCCTTCATTACCAAAGTATCTCTGGTACCTAAGACAATGCTTAGCATGCAGTAGATACTCAATAAATGCCTCAGATCATAAAGTTACATCTAGCAGCCTGAACGAGTGTACGGGGCTGAGGTCATGAGTAATCTAGCTTGCTACTTTGGGAGAAGCTCCTCCACCTCTTCTGTCACCTTTTGTTGGAGGTAACTGCCTATACCCAGAATGAGCTTAGCACACCCTCAAATGGACCTGACCCACAGCATTAAAACGGATCTAAATGGGGTGCCTGGGGGGCTCAGTTGGTTAATCAACTGCCTTCGACTCAGGTCATGATCCTGGAGCCTTGGGATCGAGTCCTGCATCGGGCTCCCTGCTCAGCAGGAAGTCTGCTTCTCCCTCTGACCCTCCCCCTTCTCATGCTCTCTCTCTCATCCTCTCCCTCAAATAAATAAATAAAATCTTAAAAAAAAAAAAACGGATCTAAATGGAGCATCCCTATTTTTTCCCACAGTCTGCCTTATCTGCCCCTTCTATATTCCTCTTACTACACATAGACTACATCAGGTCCATGACAAATCCCAGCAGCCTCTATTCCAGCATTCTTCAAATGGACTTTCCAAAGGGATAGTTTTATGGAAATGAGTTCCTGTATCTTCAGCTTCCATATGTACTCTCTTCTAAAACTGCCTGCCAGCTTTTCAGCAGTGACAACATTTTTTCTTCCACTCTACAAAAGAAAGTCATACTATTCATATATCTCAAATCTCACTATGGTGAGCTGCCCTAGATGATTCCAAATATTGGTATGGGGAAACTTCAGGCTTTTCTGTTTCTCTCTGTTCTCTAAACAGGTCTGTAGAGGTCAGCTTGGCCAGTGTTGGGAAGTTCTGAATAAACAATAAAGTAAAACAGCGGTGATGTGGATTATTTTAAAGTAACTGCAATGTTAAAAAAAAAAAATCTGGACCCACCAGATGTGTTGGGTACAATCTACAAATATTTTTTTATTGATTCATTTAAGTTTTAATATGTTACTCAGTGAGGCCATTAAAGCCTATTTTATCAAATCATGTCATGAAATAATTTATTCCATGCATGATCAATCTTCACCTTCTTTCAACTTATGAAATGTGTAATGTTTTCTACTTTCTATTCTAAAAAATGATGAAAACATTTAGATGTCAAGTTAAAAACTCAAGAAAGTACACTGTTTAAAAAAAAAAAAATCCTTGTAGGGGTTATCCAGCAAAGAAGTTAGAAGACCACTGACTTCTCTCAAGGCAATACTTCCATTTTGTTAAGTTGAGTTGGAAATGAATTCTCTGGAAGCAGCTGTACTACATCTATTAGAAACTCCTTCATGTTTCTGACACATAGACAGTATCCTTCTCTGACTTCCAGCACTCAGCTAAATATTTCTTATTATACATATCATTTATGACAGGAGAGAGTGTCAGATGACTATCTTCAGGCAGTAACCACTATTTAAAAAATGACCTGGCCTGCATGGTGAAACTGTCAGCAATCCAAAAGTCTGACCTTGATCTTTTATAAACATTACATGTCATACCCTGGGATAAAGCAACTACTCTGCTTTGCATTCACAGCATTTCTCAGCAAGAATGGGCAAGGGGTGGAGTGGGGGAGCAGAAGAGAAGCAGAAGTGGCTCATCCAGTGGGTAGAAGGCACTTTATTAGTGTTCAAACCACCAGAAGACAAAGAATGACAGTGTGTCAGTCCACCTCTTTTGTTTTTTAAAAAGGCCAGCTACACCTGTCTGATGGTAACTGACATTTTTGGCAGCTGAAAGAAAACAGAGGTGTACCTGGAAAATTTCCCAAGGCAAGAAAATATGTTGAAATACCTAATCAGCTCACTACCAAGCATGCTGCCATTGCCAATGTCTAAGAAGACAGTAACTCATGCACACAGTGTTCTTTCCTTTATCAGGCCAAAGAAACCACAGCATCCTTCAGGGGCTTACTGTACTTTGTCCAACCAAGCATTTCTGGGTAATTTCTGAAGGAACTGAGTATTTTGCAGCGTTAATATTACCCATGTTCTCTTTCCCTCTGGCAGTCATATCATCATAAAGGCACTTGCTACACACTGTTCTGTGGCCAAGAAGCAGCGAGCAGGTGGATATGGTTTCAATGTCCTAATTTCACGTAACAAATTAATGTGGATTTCTAGCAGTCTTGCTAATATATTTCTTCAGGGAATTTGTGGGGGGTTTTCCTACATTAGTTAGCTGTTAGTTTTGTTTTATTTACACACACACACACACACACACACACACACACACAATACTGTGTTGTTCCTTTCCGCTGATTGACTCAATGTATTGGGGAGGAGAATATTGTGTTCCGCAAACAGGCTCTGAGAACTAGCTCAAAAAAAAAGGGGGGGGGATTGACTATAAAGTCATGTAAAATCTTTTTAATAAATAGAAATTTATTAAAATAATTTATTAAAAATTTTAATAAAAATAAAATGATTTAAACTATATATACCCCTTCAAAATAATTTCCCATTTCTTGTTACTTCAGTTACATCACATATTTGTTAAGAAAAAAAAATTACTTAGAAAGATCTTTTGGGCCCCAATCGACTTCAGTATAAAGCTGATACCTGTATCACAGGATTCCATGTATGGTAAGAGAGACAAACCTCAAATTCCTATGCACCAAGAAGACATGATTTGATCTTCAGAATTGCTTTACAGCTCTGGCAAGGAAATTCCTGCATTTTTAAGAATCTTTAGCACAGGGCGCCTGGGTGGCTCAGTTGGTTAAGCGACTGCCTTCGGCTCAGGTCATGATCCTGGAGTCCCAGGATTGAGTCCCGCATCGGGCTCCCTGCTCAGCAAGGAGTCTGCTTCTCCCTCTAACCCTCCCCCCCTCATGTGCTCTCTCTCTCTCATTCTCTCTCTCAAATAAATAAATAAAATCTTTAAAAAAAAAAAAAAGAATCTTTAGCACAAAAAGATAACTGGTACCCAACTCAGAGATGACTTCTTGAACTCATCACAATCCTTAAAACAAAAGCAAATATTCTGAGAAATCTTAAAAGCAGTAGCTGTTATATTTGACTTACTCATCATCCTTAGCTACCATTTATTAGTTCTCCCCACCTCTGTGTGGCTGCTATTATTAATCACCTTTCAGAGTTCTGGGAAGTTAAGGATCAAGGAGGTTAAAGCAGGGCGCCTAGATGGCTCAGTTGGTTAAGCGTCTGCCTTCAGCCCAGGTCATGATCCCAGGGTCCTGGGATCGAGCCCCACATCGGGCTCCCTGCTCAGTGCAGAGCCTGCTTCTCCCTCTCCCTCTGCCCCTCTCCCCCGCTCATGCTATCTCAAAAATAAATAAAATCTTAAAAAAAAAAAGAGGTTAAAGCAAGGTCAAAACTGAATCTATGGCCGAAAGAAGACAAGATCCAAACCTATGATTCTTTCATTCAGCTTTTGGTTCCTAGTTGTGTGTTTCCTCCCTCTCCTCCCATTCCCCCCTCCCCTCAGCCCAGCCATGAGGTTTTATTTTCCTACTGTTTTGCTTGGTGTGACTTAGAAGGGTGACACCCTAATTGAGAGATGAAGCAGCTAGCCACATTTCAACAGTAGAGGAGGGGTGGTGATTTAGAAGGAAAGAAAATCTCAATGGTGTTGTCGCTTGCCCAAGGGCCTGACCACAACATTCAGTGGCTTGTCCTGATGAAAGTACCACAAGTCTAGCAGACCTCCAGGGCCACATTTCATTGTTCTCCTGCCACACGGGAACTACATCAGTTCCAGCCAGATCTCATAGTCTGGATGTGTCAGTGCTTGCCAGATATCCAGATGAAAACTAAAAAGTTCCCCTCAGCTGTAGCTGGTCTACACCTGGCTATACAATTCCAACATCCAGATATTTGGAGTCACACATAGGACTGACTAAATGTTTGCATTTTCCCTTGAATGTCTGGCATTATTTCACCAGCCTGAATATATTTCAGCTACTGAGGAATATCCTCATTGACGTCACTCTTGTCCAAATGCATTCACTAAGCACCCAAGTTTCTAGAGATAAATACTAGGCATTAAGGACCTTTAAGTGTATCTATTGTACAGAGATAGATAGATAGATGGAAGGATGGGTGGATGGATGGATGGATAGATAGATAGATAGATAGATAGATAGATAGATAGATAGATATAAAAACTTAAGTGTTTTTTGGTATGGGTATTCTATTGTTGCCATAGCAAATGGCCACAAACTTCATGATTTAGAACAACATTTATTTATCTTATGGTTTATTATCTTACAATTATGTAGGTCAGAAGACCAACATAAGTCTCACTGAGCTAAAAACCAAGGCATCAGCTAGGCTGTGTTCTTTGGAATCTCTGGGAGAAATTCCATTCCCTTGCCTCTTCCAGCTTCTAGAGACTGCCCACATTCCTGGACTCATGGCCCCTTCCTCCACCTTCAAAGACTGCAACAGCAGATCAAATCCTCCCAGTCACATCTTTCCAACCCACTCTTCTGCCTCCCTTTGCCATCTTTTTCATGTGATTAGACTGGGTCCATCTAGATAATCCAGGATAATTCCTTCATCTCAAAATCAGTACCCTTAATCGAAGTCCCTTTTGCCATATAAAGTACATAACCCCAGGTTCCGCAGTTAAGATGTGTACACTGGGGGCGGGGGGGGGGGCATTATTATGCCAACCACAGATGAGCTTTTGTTTTGTTTATTTTCCATTTCAGCTGGAAGTAATTTGAGAATTCTGTTTCTCAGAATGCCAGGGGAGACAGATCTCCTCAGTTAAGACTTGTTAACAGCTTATTGGCGAGGCAAGGTACTTACAGCTCTTTGGATGGTTTTAGATGCTTAGTGCCAAAAGGTGGGTGTGGAATGGCTTTAAGAGAGAAACTGTATTTATTAAGTTGATTCAAATACAGTAGATATTTCTTTTCTTGCTCACAAACAGTACCGGGCGGGCAAACAGGATGGACAGGTAGCTTCCACACATTACAAATGGGACTGCCAAGCTTTCTGCACCTCTTGCTGTGCTACACTTGAGAGCATACAGTATCACCTATGAAGGTACTGAAATATTTGCCTGAAATATTTGCCCTAAATCTAATCAAGTCTCTCAATCCAGCTACTCAGCTTACAGGAAATACAGGGGAAGGAAAAACATACTAACCACCACCCCCAGAATAAAATCACCCAAAACTAGAATGTGTGAAATTGTACAAGTTAAATGATATATGGATTTTAATAGTGTGTCCCCAAATAAATGAAACAAAGATTGTAAGTTTCATGACAAAAGAACCATCTCCTGGTTACCGCATTTTCTGCTGATGAATTGTGGTAAGCTGGTATATGCAAGGACGGTAAGCTGGTATATGCAAGGACGGGATCATAAACACGGCCCGGAATGCTGTGGCACGGGCTGTTTTGATGCAGCTGCTTATGGGCCCGCTGCACAGAGACTCTGCTTTGGCCTTTTCTTGGTGTGTAATTCTGACCCACGGATTAAACCACCTGAGTATTTTTCTCAGTAATCCAGAACAAAACAGTCATTATTTCATACCTTTATTTTGTTCGCACGATCTCAAGTGAAAGACTCAATTGATTAAGTAACTGAAGAAACTGAAGATTTATCCTGTAAAATGTCTTTCAGTCAAAAATTTCCACTGCAAAAGAACATAGCAGCCTTGACCTGCTCATCACTGTTCAATGCTGTGACCCCTCTCACTGAAGTGGTCATGACTAGCTGGGGAGGTGGAGGAACAGCAGGGGATTTCCTGGGTAGAAAGGGTAAATGACATTTCAGGAAGCGTTTGGCTGCATATATATTCACATGGCTGTGTGTGCTGGGCTATAACATGTATTTCAAGAAGGCTGATGCTATATAGCTGACTGATACTTGCTCCCATCAAAGTCACGGTGACCAACACAACTTGAGAAACTGAAATCAAGAGGCAGGGGGTCCATTAGAAATGATCCCAAGCAAGGCAATATTAATTTTTTGGTTAATGTTTAAATAAAAATACCTAGTTATCATAGGACTTTTAGATCCCCTGGGTCCTTAGACCCCAATTTGACGAAGAATAATGTAGTTCAAGTCCCTCATACTAAGATAAGGATACCGAACACAGGTAGAAATACATGCCCCCCTCCCTGTCCCTCACCCTATTTGCTCAGAACGCTGTGTCTGGAATCCCTTTCTCTTCTACAGGCTATAGGAGGGATGGGCCCATGCCTAGAGGGCCAGGTTACCAGACTTGGAGGGAGCTGGTGGCTGACGTGGACAGGTTTGCCCAGGACCGCAGAGAGAAATTCTGCAGCATTCCTTGCCCTGCCTTCCTGGGACTCGCCTGTCCCAGCTATCTGAGAGTTCAGCAGGGTTGCATCTGGAGGGGATGGGCTTGCGAAAGGAATCGGTTACATGTTCAGTGTAACTCTTTAGCAATATTACAGTAATAGTAAATTACTATTACAGTAATAGTCATTACAATAATACAGCAATAGTACAGTAAATCTGTGACCTGGCAGATTTCACATGTCTGGGATCTGAACTCTCTCACTGTCTTCCAACCTTAGAGAAAAAGAATAACTGTTAAAAGCCCAGACTGCGGAGTTTGGATCCCAACTGCCACCTACTAGCTGTGTGACTTTGAGCAAGTCACTTGACTTCTCTGTGTCTCAGTTTCTTTATTAGCACCACTGATCTTATTTCTCATTCTGCCTCTTCACTTACCCTCCATACCTGGGAAAACACAAAAAAATAAAAACACTTCAGGGGCAGCTGGGTGGCTCAGTCAGTTAAGCGTCTGACTCTCAATTTTGGCTCAGGTCACAATCTCAGGGTGGTGGGATCCAGCCCTGTATTGGGCTCCCTCTGCCCCTTCCCCATCCCATTCGTGTGTGTGCGTGTGCACTCTCTCTCAATAAATAAATAAATAAATAAATAAATAAATAAATAAATAAATAAAAACACTTCTGCTTCTAGTATACCTTTACTCATGTCCCCAACATTCATTCAGCAAATATTGGTGGGGAGCCACCAAACACAGACAAGACACAGTTTCCTGCCTTCAAGAAAGGTATCATCTCCTGGGAAACAAAGAAAAATACATATGACCAGTTACAAATAATGTGCCAAGCGTAGAAACCGAGGCGTGTACAAAGTGGAGAGGAGAGAGCAAGAGAGTGTAGCAGGGGGAGCCTCGGGGAAGCTTGGAGAGGGAGGTGAGGGGGCGATGCTCCAACTGAGGCCTCAGCGATGTGGAAAGAGACTGTTTCTGGCCTTGAGCAAAACTTTACTGGTTCCCCTTAATCAATTAGCCAACGCCTGGAAGATGCAACTGGACTGGAAAAACAAAAACAGCCGATTCCCAAGGTGCGGAAACTGTGCGCTCCACTGTGAAGCTGCTTGGACACAGCAGCCGCCTCCTGCTGGACGTTTCCTCACACAGCTCCACCCTGGCCGCCTGTCTACACGTTCTACACATTCTACACGTTCCACACGCGTTTGGCTGCGTGTGTACCTTTGTCTTGGTTTTTAATGTCGTTTAATGTCTACACAGTCATACGTTATAGTATCCTTTGTGCAATGAAAACATGTTTAATAGAATTCCAGATATGTAGATGAGCGCTGAGGGGCGAGCGGCCCAGACGCCGGGCTGCAGGGGACCAAGAGCACGATGTCTTTCCATGACCTCTGCAATTTTACAGAGATGATGAGAGCCTTGGGATACCCTCGCCATATCTCTATGGAAAACTTCTGCACACCAAATTTTGGACTTGTGTCTGAAGTGCTGCTTTGGCTTGTGAAACGCTATGAACCTCAGACCAACATCCCTTCCGATGTTGAGACTGAACAAGACGGAGTTTTCTTCATTAAGGCAATTGCCCAGTTCCTGGCCATCAAGGCACATATAAAACTCAATACTAAGAAGCTTTATCAGGCAGATGGGTATGCAGTGAAAGAGCTTTTGAAGATCACCTCTGTCCTTTATAACACCATGAAGACCAAAGGGATGGAGGGCTCTAAGATAGGAGAGGAGGACATCAGCAAATTCAAGTTTGATCTTGGCTCAAAGATTGCAGATTTGAAAGCAGCCGGGCAGCTTGCTTCTGAAATCACCTCCAAAGGAGCATCTCTATATGACCTGCTGGGCAAGGAGGTAGAGTTGATGGAACTGAGATCAGAAGCAATTGCCAGACCTCTGGAAATAAATGAGACTGCAAAAGTGATGAGAATTGCAATTAAAGATATTTTGGTGCAGGTGCAGGAAGACTAAAGATCTGCTCAATAACATGGCCTCTGATGAAGCTAATTTAGAAGCCAAAATCGAGAAGAGGAAATTAGAACTGGAACGAAATCAGAAGCAGCTCCAGACTCTGCAGAGTGTCAGGCCAGCCTTTATGGATGAATATGAGAAGATCGAGGAGGAGTTGCAAAAGCAGTATGACGACGAGGACTCCGAGGACAGTGAGATTGACATGGAGGGTGATGAAGAAGACGATGATTTGGAAGATGAGAGCATTGTTCTCTCACCAGCTAAGCCCAGTCGAAGGGTCTGGAAGCCTGAGTCCCTGGATGAGAGCAACAATGACTTCTGACCCTCTTGCCCAAGGGACCAGTCTGATTAAATCCCTCAGATCTATATAGGTAAACAGGAAGTTGGAAGGTTAGGAAGGAAACCTATTTTGTTCACTAAACTAGTTGGACTTGTTAATGAAGCAACACCTAGTTATTCTTTAGCCTCCTCTGTGTTATTCCACAGAGCTTCAATAAGAACTGAAGCAAGCCCCCCCCAAAAAAAGAATTCCAGATATGTAAACACACCAAGCACACATAAAATACAATTTTAGCAGCTGAGCGACCGTGGCAGTGGTATGAAAATTCTTCTGACAGAATTATTCCAGGTACCCTCCAGATGGAACTCATGTGTTAGCTGGGGCTCTCACTGTCCTTCAAGTTGTACGGAAAATCGGCTCAACCCTCCACCAACTCTATCGCCTCTGGAAACCAAAAGCCCTTCTCCACATTTTGGTGAGATTATGTTCTCAGGGCCTCCCTTCCTTCCTGGGCTCCCGATTGCAGGAGTGTGGTGTCCACGCTGCCCTACACTGACTGAGATGTGAACGGCTGCATCTCCAGGTTCACCTACTGAAATCCACTCCGTGCTGCACATGTACCAGCAGAGCTGACTGCACACAGAAGTCGGAGGACCACAGGGAACAGTGCCACCAGGCTCCTCCCCACAATCTTGTGCACCTAGCTGGTACCCTGTCCCTCCTCCACCCTCCCCTCTCTTTTGTTCTGGCACATAGACCTCTTACTCTCTGAACAATCAATAAATGACTTGACTTCATGCAGAGTAGTTCTGCCACCATCCAGGCCTTTGGGGCCTCACAGTCTTCCTCAAGCATTCGTCAAGGTGTTTTCCCCAAGATTATTACCTTCATAAAGCAAATTCTGATGCCAGCTATTCAGATAATAGCATTTCCATTTTTCCCAGCGCCTACTAACATTTATATGTATGAAGAGGGCTGATCCCAGCGGAAGCAGCAAGAGTGCCAAACAGATCCAGCAGTGGCCAGTGCAAATGGCAGAGGTGGTACCAGAGTATGTCACGTGACCTCGGGCCGAAGCTGCTCGTAAGCATGTGAGACATGCCAAAGGGGAAAGAGATTTGCAAAGGACCAGAGCTCTATTAGGGCAGAAGGGGTAAGAACCAGCAAAATGAAAATTATTAACGTCAAAGAGACCCATTAACCCTAAGACCTTGGGAAGCAGGGGCTGCAAGTAAAAAAACGCCTTAGAAAAAGTATACCCTTGACAAGAAAAGGTCAAGCCCCAGAAATCTTTTCACTGATCTACAAGTAAATACTTAATACTTAGAAAGTATAATAAGTATTATTCAGATGACTTATATGGTAGTTCATAAAGAATGATCTTGGCAAAAAGAACAGACTTCTATCTACATGCGAAAGAATATGAGTAACAAAACTATTAGCTATGGCAGACAAGAAAATCCCAATAGCCTAGTTTTCTCTCAACTTTTCCTTAAGATATAATTCTCCAAGAAAGAACCCAAAAGTCCTTGAAAACAAGCTTACCCAAGCTTTTTATCAGGTAGAGACACACATAGCTATTATTACACCCATTAGATAAATAGATAAAATTTGGTGATTCCAACTTACCCCCTTCTAGAAGATTCTCAAAGTACTAACCTACTCCGAGACACGACAAAGGATTTCACTTTTGAGCCCTGGCCTATCCCAGCCTAAGAGTCAAATTGATAACAACGCATTTGCCCTAGCTATTTTCTGGAAGGCTATTCAATTATCACATTAAAATTAAGATTTAAGCATAGTTTTTAGTTACATAAATAAAACTGGGAAAGGGCCTTTCTAGCAGTTGATTTACTAAACTAGAAATTTATGAGTTGTTTGCTACATGAAAAGAAAACTAGAGGGAAAGGAAAGGAAGGAGAAAATTGACAAGTAAAGACAAGCAAAGAAAGATAAGAAGAAACAAGAGTGTCTTAGATCAAAGAGTGAATGGAGCTGGTGGATCTCAGTTGCTCTTTGCTCAGACCAGAAAGGGTTCCAGCTCTGCAGATGAAGGGTGTGAAGTTCAAATACTACTGGAAAAGAGGACATGCAAGCAACTATGAAATATTACTGTCTTTCTGAGAAATTGGGAAATTGGACAAGACCCCTGTGGATGGGGCCCCTGACAGAATCTGACTACTGGAAATGACAAAGAACCCGAAGTACAATATGTCTTTAACCTGTTTAAAAATGTTGAACAAGCTTTTACATAGTACACAGGCACAGAGTCCAAATGAGCAGGGGACAGAGGATGGGTGAAGAAGTATGGGGGTAGACTGCACAGATTAGTCCTTGGGAGCAAAGTTCTTCGATCCTGCATCAGAAACAAAAGTCATTCGTGTGTTCCTTCACTCAGTAAGTATTAGCCTCCTCTATGTTCCAGGTACTGTTCTAGCTACTGGGGAGACAGCACAACAAAACAGACAAGGAATCTGCTCTTCTGGAGTTTACAGACTACGGGCAAAAAAAAATAAATAAACAAACACACAAGCACATGCATGCTTTTCTATAAATTCAAAGAAAACAGGCTGTGGGCAGGAGTATAACCCCAGATTATGTGGGCACTTTGGCTAGGGGAGTTAGGGAAAAGCTCTCTCAGCTCTTACTGAGCTGACCCGAAGTAATGAGAGGACACCAGCCTTATAAAGTGATTTGTGTACCAACAAGAGAGAAGAGAACTACAAAGACCTTGAGGTTCGACACCCACTTGGTATATCTGAAGAACAAAATGGGGACCAGTGTGACTGCGTTAGTGAGCCATGGGAAAGGGGTAGGAGATAAGGGACAGATCTAGGCAGGAGCTACATCATGAAGGACTTTGTATTTTCTTCTAAGTGCAATGGGAAGCCAATGGAGGATTTTAAGTAGGGGAGTGACATTTATGTTTTAAAAGACTGCTCTGGCTGCTACCTTTGGCAGACTGTGGGGGTGAGTACAGAAGCAGAAAGACAGGTCAGTCAGGGGGCAATATGGGAGTCCAGTGGGAGATGTCAGAGCTTTGGACTAGAGCGGTGTCAGAAAAGATGAGAGAAATAGATGGATGTGGGTAACTGTGGAGGTCTTTCAGTAGAGGATACGATAGATTGGCTGTGGGAGATGAGGGGAAAAGAGCAACTGAGTCTGATGCTTAGGTTTGGGGCTCAAGCAGTGGGGTGTATATAATGGGGTTACTTACTGAGAGGGGGATAACGAGGAGGGGCTGGCCTGATGGAGAAAGCAGGAGTGAGATGAAGAATTCTAATTTGGGTGCATTAACTTTGAGCTGCCTCTCAGACATTCAAGTCTGGAAGTCAGGGTGAAAAATGTCAGTTAGCAAACAGAAGATATATAAAGCAATAGGACCCACGGAGATTACCCAGAAAAAGAGTATAGAGAAGTCCAAAGATCAGGTGTTAGAGGCTTTCTAATAGCCAGAGGTCAGGAGGAGAAGGAACATCAGTGAGGTGTGGAAAAAAACAAGAAAATACGGCTTGACATCAGCCAAGAAAAGAAAATATTCCATAAAAAAAAAAGTAACCGATTATATCAAATGTTGTTAAAAGTAACATGAGAAAAAAGAATTGACTGTCATAAACCATCACATATGGCAAGACGGGGGTGAGTGGTGCCCTTGACAGAGGCACTATCAGTGGACTGGTGGGGATGAAAGCCTAATGAAGTGGGCTGAACAGGGTGGAGGATGAAGAATAGAAATGGGGACACAAAGAGTTCTTTCTAGAAGTTCTGTAATGAAGGAGAGCAGAAAAATGAAGTAGGGAGCCTAGGGGTCAAGGAAGGATTTTTGTTGTTGCTGTTGTTGTTAACTTCATTTTCAAAGATACAGAAAGAAGAGGAAATAGTATAATGAATCCCTGGTGTCAAACAATTCTCACCTCCTCACCCCGCATCTTTCACCCATTCCCCCACTCATTCCCAACTCCCCACCCACAGGGTTATTTTGAAGCAAATCCCAGACATTATTTCAAGGAAAGGTTGCTTTTGTTTTAATGAGAAATAACTGTTTGTTATAAAAAAGAAAAACAGAAAACCCCATTAAACAATGCTTTCATGGAGAAAATTCCAGCTCACCCGCTTTAACAGACTGACTTCAATAAAAGGAATGAACTTTATTTTTCTTTAAAGCAGGAATTCTCAAAGTGTGACCCAACTGGGGGGCCATGAGGGGCTTACCGGTGAGCAGCAAACTGATGACAAAATCTAAACTCTCCCATCCATTCTAATGGCGGAAAAGGAAGTCTAAGATCTTTTGTTTGCTTTTTCTGTTTTTGGTTTTGGTTTTGTGCATGAATAAGTAGTATAACATATTAAGTATTTAGGATTACCAAAATTAGTACATTCCTAGAGTTTGCAGATGACTCTCATTCAAAATTATGCTAAGAAGTCTGACTGCCACACAATGCCCAGGACTGTTGCAGAACATATACGTATGATTGGAACATCTATAAATTGAAGGAATTTCACCCTAATCACCCATGCATGTCTTAAGTTGCTTATGGGTTGCGATTCTTCCGTTCTTGTTTTTTTTTACTGTAAATTACTTAGCTTCATCAGCAACAATTTAGTGTATTGCGGGTTGTTTGGGTAAACCCTCAGGATACAGTGATGCATATTTGTATCATTGATATTAACTTGCCACTTGCTCTTTCATTGGTTATCTGTGGTACTGGGTGCAAAGATTTGAAACACAAAACCTAAAACCTAGAAAATTCTATATACTGTTAACTTCTGTGGATTGAGGGGGACTTTATAATTTTATTTCAGTTGTAGAAAACCTCAATCCTGTCAGACAGTATAGCAGTTCAGATCACAAACTGGATCTCCAGACTCTAGGCTCAAATCAAGGCTTTGCTACTAAGTAGCTGTGTGACCTGGAAGTTCAGTCAGGTAACTTTTCTGTTCCTTAATTTCATCATCTGTAAAATGGGGATAATAGTAGTACAGCACGTATAGTACTCAAACTGTGCAACTCGTAAGAACAGTGACAACCTGTATCTTTAAATGAGTGAACATCCATAACTGGAACTGTACCTGGCACAAACCAAGTTCTGTATTTTAACACAGAAAATATTACTACTATACCTGCTACAATAATTGCTACCAGTATTACAGTTTAGGACAACAGGGTTCTATGAGAGGACACTGAAAATCAGTAAAACATAACTCGCAATCTATACAAGTGATAAATATAATAGCATAAATGGTGGCAAGCTTTATTACCAAACCCACTGTACCCACAATATAACCAAACTATTCACTAAGAGTCCTCGTCTGAATTCCAGATCTTGGAACTCTTTGGTGCAGAACACAGAGAAAAGATATGGGTCCTTTCATGAAATCTGGGCCAGCCTTAGAGCACATTATAGAACAGGTAGAGAAGGCCTTGGGGATCCTCTCACACCTTTCCGCAAGCCTCCCCTACTTCCTAACTACATGCTCTCCAAGCCCCCAAGTACCCTTATTTTGTCCTAAGTCCTTTACTATAATACTCACCAGGCCAATTCTTCAAAACTGAGTTCTTTCTTTAGGACCTTCTAACCTCAGCTATGTGTAAGTAGGGACAAAAAAATGCTTTTAAAACATTTGCAATTACTTGTATATAGCTATTAACTTTTTAAAAAAGATTTTATTTATTTATTTGACAGAGAGAGACGTGAGAGAGGGAACACAAGCAGGAGGAGTGGGAGAGGGAGAAGCAGGCTTCCCACTGAGCAGGGAGCCTGATGCGGGGCTTGATCCCATGACCCTGGGACCATGACCCGAGCCGAAGGCAGACGCTTAATGACTGAGCCACCCAGGCGCCCCTATAGCTATTAACTTCTTAAGAGTATCAGAAGTATTTCTATTCTTAAAAGAAAGCTCTTATCAAAAGTTCTAATTACTGGAAATTTAGGCAGAGTAAGAAAGCTAAGAAAAAAAATTCAACCAGTCTAGAACACCACAGAGCTTATTTTGGAAGCTGACCCTGAGATTTAAAAAAAAAAAAATTCATCAGCACTATTTTCACAGTTTGTTCTATTTTGAAACAATGTTGTTTCATTTAGGCGCACCTGGGTGGCTCAGTCGGTTAAGCGTTTGCCCTTGGCTCCGAGTCCACGGCTCCCTGCTCAGCAGGGAGTCTGCTTCTCCCTCTGCCCCTCACCCCACTCATGCTCTCTTCTCTCTCTCACTCTCTCTCTCTGTGTCTCTCTCAAATAAATAAATCATAAAATCTTAAAAAAAAAAAATGTAGTTTAGCCTAACTTTTTTCTACAACAGCTCCTGTGGGTAGCAGAGACCCCAAGGTTTGAGTGAAAGGAGGGAAGAAAAGGGGAGAGGGAGGGATTAACTTTGTACAACCAGGAAGAGAGAGACCGTGTGTATAACATTTTACTTCTTGGTAATCACTGTTAATTAATCACAATAATCATTGTTAATTGGTTTCTTTTTCTTGGTGAGGAGGTATAAAATATGATTATTATTCATAATGAATTCATACCTAGTCAAATTGAGACCTAGAGAGACCATTCCTACCGAGCATGCTTAAACCTGAAGAACCATGTTGGTTTTTCAAATTTACCATAATCTTTGATTTTTCTAGCACAAATGTCCCCTGCGGAAGGAAAAGTTAGTAGATTAAGCCACAGATTTCATTCCCTGATTCATCACAGAAAGGATTTTAGGGGACTTTCATCAAGAACACAAAATGATCAATATTCAAAAACTATAGAGTCTAAGCCAGGAAAATATAAATAAAATAGAAATTCAAGACCAATGAAAATATAAACACACTTATGCAGACCACGGTTGTAACAGCTAAGCTTCAGGTTTACCTCTGAGTTTCTTGGGGGCCAAAGAGAAGAAAGAGACTGCATCCATTACGTTATCAGAAAGGATAATACATACTATTTCTACCCAGAGAAGCAAAGTTCTTCCTACAGCTGGGCTCCACAAGAAATTTTTCAAGTGGACTTTGTGGCCTTGAGTAACAGAGCGGACAACATCCTTAACTCCAGGACGTCAGGCCAGGGCCCACATTGTTTAGGAGTCCCTGCAAAATTCCATTAGGTGACAAGGTCCCTGGGGGGAGGGGCGGGGGCTGGTATTCAATTTACAAAAGCAACATGCACAGGATTTTCTAAAACCACGTCTGCTACCAAGATCATGAATTCAAATGAACTTCAAAGAGTTCAGACTACTTTCACACGTTGTGAGATATCCAATTAAAGGCCCCCAAACAGAGAATTAATGAAAGAAGAAAAAAAAAACCACAAAGAATTTGAACTGTTTGGTTTTTCTTTCTAAAATGCTATTCTCTACAACAAATATCTCTTCCACAATTGCCCTCCTTCCAGATGATGAAGCTATACAATTTTTAACAACTTTATTAATGTATACTTGACCTAAGATAAGCTACACATATTTTAAGTATGGAATTTGATACAATTTGATATATGTATACATCCGTGAAACAATCACCACAACCCAGATAATACATATATTCATCATTGTCTTTGTCTGCCCTTTTGTCATTGCTTCCTCCCACCATGCCCAAACCCCTCATCCCAAGTAACCACTCATCTCCTTTCAATTTTTAAACCTATACGATTTTAAAAGGACTTTTTTTAACCAAAAACTAAAAAATTTGGATTTAACACTATTGTTTTGCATGTGTTCCTTAGTCATTCCCTGGATCTTTTAAACCAACCTATCACCTTATGTCCTATCTCTAAAATTATAAACTACTAGAAGCCAAATACCATGACTTCTGGTTCATTCATGTTCTCGTAAAGGTGGCTGTATCAAGGTGACGTGCACAGCTCCCTCAAGAAAGATGGAGTGACCACCCTGGAGGCTTCAGCTTCCCAGGTAATTTTCTAGAGATGAAGTAATCACACTCTGAAAAAAAATTACTGCACTAGACACTTCTTAGCCTCTGCTTGGGGAAAAACATGAACTCAGACTCTCAGACAAAAAGTTTGGCCACTATGAGAAATAAGGAGATTCCGTCAGTCAACAGGGAAAGTGGGAAAATAGAAAGACTGGGGGTGAAGCGTTGTGGGGGGAGGTACCCACCACCACAGTCTCCGACCTTGAAAAACTTGGCTACTGAAGACAAGATATACAAATAACCCACAGGACGAAGAAGAAATAAGAGCTAAGAGCTGTGAAACAAAGCCCCAGGGACTCCAAGGGACAGAGCTGCTTCTCAGTACTGCAAGGCTTCATTATCAGAAGGACAATGACAACAACAAGGACTAACATCCCTACAGTGCTGTCACATGCCCAGTCCCCTGCAATGCCCCACAACAACGCTGGGAATAAACAGGGTTACTGACCTCCTCCGGAAGGTTAGAAAATTGAGGTTTAGGTAGGTCAAATGACCGCTGAGGAGACCAGAGCTGAGACTGGAAAGTGCTGTCTTCTAATTCCAGCACCACTGCTATTTCTCCTTCCCCAGACAGCATCCTCAAGAGGTGATGGAACATGACAACAACCTCAGAGCCTCAGAGCCTCCCTCTACAACCAAGAACATCATTCTCTTTTTGTTTTTTTTTTAAAGATTTTACTTATTCACTCGACAGAGAGAGACACAGCGAGAGAGGGAACACAAGCAGGGGGAGTGGGAGAGGGAGAAGCAGACTCCCTGCTGGGCGGGGAACCTGATGTGGGGCTCGATCCCAGGACCCTGGGATCATGACCTGAGCCGAAGGCAGACGCTTAACCAACTGAGCCAC
This sequence comes from Halichoerus grypus, assembly GCF_964656455.1. Classification (NCBI taxonomy): domain Eukaryota; kingdom Metazoa; phylum Chordata; class Mammalia; order Carnivora; family Phocidae; genus Halichoerus; species Halichoerus grypus. Next base: position 152,663,526 of record NC_135717.1, on the reverse strand, counting down.
CCAGGCACCCCCCAAGAACATCATTCTAACAAGGGCTCAGTGACACATTTGGTTAAGAGGTGTTCTGAGATCGATCCTCAGACCTGGGAGACCACACACATGGTGACCAGGTGCCATGGCAGAGACATATTGCCCCAAGAGTATATACATATTCCAATGGTCCTAAGATGAACAACATTTCAAATGTACCAGAGAGGCTCAACACTTCATGAAACTCCAAATTATCCTTTAAGGAAAAAGGAGGATAATTGATAATACTACTATTAATTATACTCAAATCAGTTATTGAATAAGTTTGTATTTTTGCATATCAAGCTTCCGTGAGGTGAAACGAATCTATCATCACCATCATCATTGTAAGTGTCTGATAATGCCTGGCATACATTCAGCCTCAAAAGATACCTGTGGAATGAAAGAATGAGCCTCAACAGGCCACAACACAGAATTCTTTAATTCCTCTGTTAAACACTTTGACAGGAAACTTATTTGTCTCTAAATCATGGTAGAATAACCATGGTCAACAATGAGGCAATCCTTCCCAGTTCAGATAGTTTTAAAGAACTTGGTATAAACATGTATTTCTTTCCATTAATGTCTTCTGAGAATGGATCTAATTTGTTTCATTTTCTTGGAGGAAATCTATCCCGGAGCTTCACAGAATGCTGTAATATTTTAAAGGGAAAAACAAAACAAAATTCAGTATGCTAAGAGGTAAGTACAAGGCTCTCTACGCAGACATACTGTAACACATGGACAGATGAGCACCACTCCTTTCAAAGCAACCCTGTTGCGAAGCTAGAAATATATTCCAGTGATACTGGTTTTGAGGAAAAAACTTGCAGAATGCCTCTTTTGGAACTGCCTTTATCTCTATGATCAGTTTATGTGACATACAAGAACACCTGTCATATTACTTTATGGTCCTGACCCATTTTTTTTTTTTTTTTTAAGATTTTATTTATTTATTTGATAGAGAGAGAGAGTACAAGCAGGGGGAGCAGGAGAGGGAGAAGCAGGGTCCCCACGGAGCAGGGAGTCTGATGCGGGGCTCGGTCCTGGGACTCCAGGATCATGACCTGAGCCAAAGACAGACGCTTAACAACTGAGCCACCCAGGTGCCCCGTCCTTGACTCATTTCTAACCAAAAATTACTCTAGCCAGTTTGATTATCACCCATGTGGCAGACTTCATCATGAAGAGTTCCTGGCAACTCTCCCAAATCAAAATCACCTTCTGAGAATGGATACCATCAGTATAAAAGTCTTCAGCAAAACGTGCCAAGGGCCCTAAAGGCAAATCCCAAAGGGAGACTTCAAAGATACCTTGCACAACAGCACATCACTGGAAGGTCTGTGCAGCCTCTCAAGGTGAACTCATACACAGTTCTGTACACCGTAATCTAAAGAGCCAAGACAGTCTTGTACATGACAATTTCATTAGGTCTTAGTCATCTTTATATTATTCCCTTGGAAGAGCACCCTGCACATAGTAGGGCATGTAGCAAATTCTTTTCAAAATAGATTTCCCCTGGAAATAATCAAACTATGAAATTACCATCAGTCACAGCAGGTCCAGCCACTAGACTTTTCCTAAGGAGGAAATGCAGTGTTGTGTTTCCTCACTGTCGAAAGTGGTTTTTGAGTGTAACCGACCATCTATTTGATTTTACTGCCTCCTATATCCCCAGAAAATGTATCCTTTCAAATGGGGTCTTTTAAAGATGAAATCTGTATTTTTAAACAACTGAAATGTAAGTTGAAGAGATTTCAATTTCAGAATTTATGAAAAAGCACTGGCATCTATCATTCTTTTCTAAATGTTGAGCAACTGGCCATCAAGGTAAACATGAAAAAATTATAGAAGATCTACCACCATGACAATGGTAATGGAATTAACATTTAGAATGTGCCTACTATGTGTTAAGTACCGTGCTACATGTAATCTTTAGGAAATCCAACAAGAAAGATACTGCCATTCTCATTTCTACAGATAAAGAAACTTAAAACTTTAAAAAGTTAAATACAGATGTGCAAGTGAACATATTTATTAGAGGGCAGAGCCAAGGTTCAAATTCAGGTTTGTCAGAGTCCAAAACCTTGCCCTTTACCTCTTAAGTATGGAGTCTATCCCAGAAGTCTAAAGCAGAAGGCCCATTGGCCAGCCATGTGTCACCAACAACAGTGATTTGATAAAAATGGAAAGACCTGTCAATGTTTGTGTGTGGGGATGGGTGAAATAGGTAATGGGGATTAAGGATGACACTTGTTGTGATGAGCACCAGGTGCTGAATGTTAGTGTTGAATCACTAAATTGTACACCTGAAACTAATATTACACCGTATGTTAACTAGCTGGAATTTAAATAAAAACTAAAAAACTTACTAAATACATACATACATACACAAAATAGAACCACATGATCCAGCAATTCAACTTCTGGGTATTGGGGAAAAAAAAAAAGACTTGTCTGGGCGCCTGGGTGGCTCAGTCGTTAAGCGTCTGCCTTCGGCTCAGGTCGTAATCACAGGGTCCTGGGATTGAGCCCCTCATCAGGCTCCCTGCTCAGCAGGAAGCCTGCTTCTCCCTCTCCCACTCCCCCTGCTTGTGTTCCTTCTCTTGCTTTGTCTCTCTCTGTCAAATAAATAAAATCTTAAAAAAAAAAAAAGACTTGTCAATGTTTAAAAAATGGGGTTTTACCTAAAGATATGGATATGTACTTCCCCTATATCAAATTCACTTCACTCATTTGCCTACACAGGCATTTGAGTCTGTGACCCCTGCTATTCCCTGTTGTCTCCCCAACACTTCCTTTTAAGGCAAAACCCAAAACTAATGTTCCACCTCTCCCATCTTATCTGGATATCCCATAAGAACTTAGAATCATGTTATTTTGATGAAGTAGGACATAATCATTGAGATCAAGTACAAGACTTTAATACAGAATCTAAGGCCAAAGAGTTAAGTGACTGGTTCATGGTCACAAGCTACAGGACTAGATCTTGAACGTTCTCTCTTTTTTTTTTTAAGATTTAATTTATTTATTTGACAGAGAGAGACAGTGAGAGAGCGAACACAAGCAGGAGGAGTGGGAGAGGGAGAAGCAGGGTTCCGCTGAGCAGGGAGCTTGATGCTGGGCTCGATCCCACGACTCTGGGATCATGACCTGAGCCGAAGGCAGATGCCTAACGACTGAGCCACCCAGGCACCCCAAAGATCTTGAATGTTCTTAATCTTGTCTGCTCTGCTACCCAGCTTCTCTTTGGCAGCCAAACATATGTCTGAGTTAATGACCTGTGAAGTGGGGTATCATTATTCCTCCATAATTCTATTTGATATTATTATCATGAGCTTGCATTTTTAATAAATACTGCTGGTACTGCCAAGACTTCAAATCTATTTTCTTTCATTCACCAAAGGGCTCCTATGAACAAATCACTCTCCTTTTATAGATCCACTCCTTGGCCTCCTTTCCTGTTCTGCCAGGAGCTGCCAAAAGCATTTGTGGTTGAATATTGAAGGGTAAAAGAAGGTATGAAGGAAGCTCCAAAGAAGCATCCTTGCCTTCTAACTCACAGGTCAAGGACTGGGAATATGAGGAAGATGATACACCAGTGGGTGACTCAAGCCTACTACCCTCTGGAGGAGACACAATTTTAACTTTTTAATTTTTACTTCTGATGAGCCAGAGAGAATCAGTTTGGGTCATTCTCAATTATTACATAAATACTAAAGCATATTCCAATCACATAAGCTGGCAAAGTTTCTTGTCCTTACTCTCAAAGGTACTAAGTTGATCAAATTTCAATTTTAAAGCTTCCTCTCCTGGGCCAGGAAAAAATACTAAAGAAATAGCTTGCCAACTGCAAATTATTTTTAGAGGTGTTTGTAGCATATGCATTATCAAATACAGTTCCTTTTTTTTTTTTTTTAAAGCAAAACACCATGTTGGACTCATTCCAGTGTTTCTATACGTGACTGGAGCCAGAAACAGCATTTGTGAAAATATCACTCTTTTGAGGAAAGTACACTACATTAATAATGAGTTGGGCCTAAAGAGATATTAGGATTTCAAAGTAAGCAGGTTCCATGCTTCTCCAACAAATCAGGAAAGAAAAGGCACTCCGTTTACTAAGCAACAGAAATTTTTTTATTTATACCAAAATGATATTTCCTTGCCATTTGTTTTCATTTCATTTCGGACCTAATTTCTTCCTGATAATCTTGAATGAATATCTATTCTTATGTCCTTTAACTGTCTTGCAAGGTCAGCAGGCCAACTGGCTTTCCCACCGGACAATAAGTCACTCTGGAACCGTGTGTTCTAATATCAACTCTGTGTATCAAATATCAAATACCAAAGATTTGCCACAGGTGCTTGATCAAGCTCTTCATCTCTTTCCGCTTAGCTTCAGGTGTCTGTCAAACTGAAAGCCGGAGCTCTGGCACACAGCCCAGGTTTTCACTGTGCCCGGCCGTACGGGTTACGGCGCGGGATTACTTTCTGCTGGCGCTCTGGGACTGCACGGTGGTGAGGCAGCGAAGGCTGAAGACTCTAATGCCTGAGTTCAGAGCCCAGCTCCGCCACCTACTAAGTGTGCCACCTTGGGCAAGTCACTTAACCCCTCTGTGCTTCAGCCACCTGAGCTTATCGATAAGACAGGATCACTGAGAGAGTTAAACATTAGTTGGTATTTAAAGGGCTTGCTACAGCTTCCAGCACACAGCAAGACTCAATATTTATTATGTATTATTTATCCATTTTTGATGCCTTCACCAGCATGCCCTGGCTATGAGTAAAATTTTGTCATTCAGCTTGACTATATTTAGTGCTTTGATTCTTGAAGGAAACAAGAATGTCAAACCCCTTAGTAGAATTTCCTAAGATTCCAGTCAGACATCTCGAGGGCATAAGTCATGTGGGATCAGCCATGAAGTGCCACACTGCAGGTATTTTGTAAAGTCACTGCTTTGTAAAGCAGAGGGTATGAGTCACGCATGCCCTGCAGCAGGAATTCAGTGATGTGGCTTGCGAGCATTCCCTGACTGGTGACTGCTATCTCATACATCTAGAGCATCGCACATGACAGATGACAAGGACATGGCTGCACATGCCCATGGGCACACCTGGGTTTTACAAATGCCAAAATAATTTTGCAAGAAAGTAAAACAAATCATGGCTCAGGGGAAGTTCAGGATTTTATTTGTTTGTTTTAGAGCTTTTCTTTATTGTGATAGTCCTAAAAGCATTTTACGAACACAACAGAAATGAAATCAGCCAATTTTCTCTGGCCTCCACTTCTAGTAAAAGGCTGATCAAATACTGTTGTTGAAGAACAAGCATTAGTAAACCTTATTTTGTGGCTTTAAGTTACAATTTACGGAGTTTTACTTTTTTATGAGTATGAAAAAAGTTGCTACATACTCCAGTCCCATCATCACTTTGCCTTTGATTAGGCCTTTGTAATTATTACAGTAAGAAAGATACCTTGCATTTTTCTCACACACAAAGAATACAGAGAGGCTACTCCATTTGATCTATCCTTATTTACTCAGTGTTTAAAATTTTTTTTTTTTTTTTTTTAAAGATTTTATTTATTTATTTGACAGAGAGAGACACAGTGAGAGAGGGGAACACAAGCAGGGGGAGTGGGAGAGGGAGAAGCAGGCTTCCCGCCGAGCAGGGAGCCCGATGCGGGGCTCGATCCCAGGACCCTGGGATCACGGCCTGAGCCGAAGGCAGACGCTTAACGACTGAGCCACCCAGGCGCCCCACAGTGTTTAAAATTTATCCATAAACAAAATTAAAAATAAAAACAGAAAAACTATAAAATCAAAGGACTATTTCTGGGAAGCAGCATGAAATAATGCATAAGAGCTTTGATTTTGGAGACAGACGGACGTGGTTTGTGGACAAAAAACTTCCAACCCCCCACGTTTCCGTTTCTTCATCTGGATAGTGAGAACAGTAGTGTCTGAATCCTGCAGGCTATGTGTGTGTGTTTACACACGTATATACATAAATGTTATTTTTATTATATTAATATTTATATATTATTATTTATTATACATATTTGTATTTTCCTTCCTTCCTTACGCTACAAGTAGCATACCCTATAAATACTTTTTCCCTTTTATTTTTATCACTTAACAATAGATCCTAAAGATTACTTCATGGCAAGATGTAGAGGTTTTCCTTGTTTATTCTTATAAATGCACATTATTCCTCTTTATGAATGTACCATTTGGCTATTCAAACATTCCCCTATCGATGGATATTTGGAAGGTTTCCGGTCTTTGGCTATTATGAACAATGTTGTAATAACCTTGTGTCCATATCACTGTGGATTTTGACACAACATTTAAATGAACTTTTCAATCCTCTCTTAAGTTAAACATGCCATCTTAAAAATGATATTTTCAATGCATTACACTTAATAAAAAGAGGCTGAAACGCAAGATACAATATGGCATCGAGTGGATTTTTTAAAGTGTGGTCCAACCCCACACCTGTATCACCATTAGTCTCCTGGGGTGTGTGACAAAAATGTGAATTTCTCATCCCAACCCTGGGCCTTCTGAATAGTTAAATGTGAGACTCCCTGATCTAGTGGGGAAATCACTGTATTTAAAATGGAAAGACTGCCATTTTGGTTCAGTCAGAAGATCGGAGCCAACATGATCAGCCCTGGTTTCTTTGGGAATGATTCCCTGTAGTTGGAGATAATAAATACTTTCCCTACCAACTTCACAGGATTGCTGTGTAGTTCAAATGCAATTATGTTTGAGAGATCAGTTTGAAAACTAAAGTAAAATAAAAATGTTAACATCTAGTAATAGTAAGGGCATCTGCTCAAGCAATATCCCCATCTTCTCCATTAACAATTTTCCCTAAATGCCTGCATTCCTTCATTGATTCATTCATCAGGGTTCATGTAAAAGAGGGTGGCCAGTTGGCATCCAAAATGCATTCTTTATAGAATACACACTGCTTTTCAGGAATACCCACCTACCTCTGTCTAGGATACCATAAGGCAGTCAAAACAAGGATTTGATCCAACACAGAGAGGAAAAATACCTCAAGGCCACTAAGAGTCTGCCTTTGATTAATTTTATACAAAGGTGGAAAATGCTTGATGCTTCAGAAATCATTGCCAGTAATGAGACACACAAAGAAAGAAAGAAAAGCCCAACCTACCATAAATGTCCTAAAGAAGAATTTGTTCTGCCATAATTTGTTGCATGGTGTACTTTCAGTCTGGTCTGTAAAGCCAATAAACCCAGACAGGTTCAGAGTCTGTTTATTTTTTATTTTTTTTTATTTTTTTATTTTTTTTAAGATTTTTGTTTATTTATTGAGAGAGAGAATGATAGAGAGCATGAGAGGGGGGAGGGTCAGAGGGAGAAGCAGACTCCCTGCTGAGAAGAGAGTCTGATGTGGGACTCGATCCCGGGGCTCCAGGATCATGACCTGAGCCGAAGGCAGTCACTTAACCAACTGAGCCACCCAGGCGCCCCTTATTTTTTAAATGACAGGCAAAAACACTATAATTTTTGTCATCTCTCCAAAGGAGAAGACTATGCACTATTCAGTAGCATTTTTTTCTTTAGGATCCAAAACAGTTCCTACCATGTGACTATGAAAGTCATCCCTCCAACACAGGGCTTGAAGTATAGGTATGGTCAAACAATACACAGGGATAAATATGAAAGCTTTCAAAAGAAGAGGGGGTGGCTGGGAAGAAGCATTGGTATTTTCTACATCTACCCTGAGGAAAAAAATCTTTAGTTAACAGAAATTAAAATATCCCTGATGCAAGATGAGAAAGCTTTAGATGACCTTTCAAATGTCGGATCTGAGTAAAGCACTGAACATCCATTTTCAGTATGCGTGTTAGGGGTTAGGTTTTTGGTGGATAATTGATTTTAAATGACCTCTTCTCTGAATCAGGAATTTACTAATCACAGATGGAGGTGCCACTGGGAGAGGGGCCTGTGAAGTCAGAGACCCTATTCTCTATGAGCTGTGGACTCAGAACAGACACAAACAGAAACAAGTACCCTTTCCTAAAGGAATGTTGACCTTCCAAGCACATATTCAGGTACAGGGCAAAGAGTGAAATCAAATGATTTTCTTTTCACAAACACACTTCACAGTGGTACTGTGTTTTGGTGAGGTGAAGTGACATGTTCAGAAAAGGTTCAGAAAAGGTACAAGCTGGGGGATTAGTCACTTCTCTCCCTTGTAGTAAGAGAGGTTTCACGAAGAGAAAGGCACTTTCGAAGGCTCTTAAAGCTCTGTAAGGGAGGGGCGCCTGGGTGGCTCAGTTGGTTGAGCGACTGCCTTCGGCTCAGGTCATGATCCTGGAGTCCCGGGATCAAGTCCCGCATCGGGCTCCCTGCTCGGCAGGGAGTCTGCTTCTCCCTCTGACCCTCCCCCCTCTCATGTGCTCTCTCTCTCAAATAAATAAATGAAATCTTTAAAAAAAAAAAAAAGAAAAAGCTCTGTAAGAGAGACCAGCTGACAGAAGTGGACAGGGAAGATCAACCCAGTCCAGACAGTAGGATGCAGGTGGAAGATGAGGTCCAGGCTCAGGAGTGGACAAAGCCTGTGTCACAGACTGACATGGACGGGAGGAATTGGCAGGACATAGGAGGCCAGAGGGGAAGAAGGAATGAATAGAAATCAAAAGTTCAGGGGCACCTGGGTGGCTCAGTTGGTTAAACATCTGACTTCTACTCAGGTAATGATCTCAGGATCCTGGGATCGGGCCCCACATCGGGGTCCTTGCTCAGTGGGAAGTCTGCTTGTCCCTCTCCCTCTGCTCCTCCCCCTGCTAGTGTGCTCGCTCTCTTTCTCAAATAAATAATCTTAAAAAAAAGAAAAAGAAATCAAAAGATCAGGAAAACCAAAGCAGTTCAGGAGTGAGCCTTAAACTATGAGTGAGGCTCTTGGCTTTTATTCAAAATAACACTTGACATTTACTGAGGATTTGACTCTGGGTTTTTAACTTTAAGGGCTTTTTTGTGGATTAAATCCACAATCAACAATCCTGTGACGATACTCTTTCATCTTCCTTTTTCAGGTGAGGAAGATGAGACACCGGGGTAACTTATCCAAGGTCGCACAGACAGGAAGAAGCAAAATTCAGCATTTGAACCCTGGCATTCTGACTCTAGAGCCCATGCTCTCAACCACCCCTCAATGCTGCCTCTCTAGAAGAAAACAGGGAGAGTTACCATAGAATATATTGGAGGAGAATGGCACAGTTGGCCTGGTAGAAAAATGAATTCTTCCACAGTGTTCAGACCTGTTCTGGAAAGTAACAGGAGACACAAAGACTAAGTAAGGTCTGATAAATGAAGTGGGAAATGGCCTAGTGTCGACCAAAGAGTTAAACAGGGCTGAACACTGGGGATATCATATAGGATGAGCACAGTTTCAGTATCCTTTGAAAAGTGGCATGCCAAGGATCTACCTCAGTCTGTGTTTTGGGTGAGGGAACAGCAGATGAGGGAGGACAGGGATGTCAGAGAGAAATGAAAGGGCAAAGATGGGGCACAATTGAGGGAGGCTGCATAACATAACAGAAGGAATATGAGATTTAGAACCAGGGACAATTGGGTTGAAACCTGGCACTTTCTTTTTATTTCTATGTGAGCATGTGTCTTTGTTTTTATACCAGTAAAATTTTGTTGTTGTTGTTGTTTTTTACGGAGAGCTTTATATGTGATTAGATATATAATATATATATTATATGCTTGGCATGTGTGAGGTATTCCAAAAATACGGAGAAGAAAGAAAGAAAGAGAGAAAGGGAGACCACCCACCAGCTGTTGCATCTTAGAATGGGGAGAATCACAGGAAAGGCTTCAAAAGTAGCCAGAAAGGGAAGCAAGACTGCAGCCATATCATAAGTCCCGGGAAACATGCCTGCATGCCACATTTGCCACATACATGGTAGGATACCAATGCCTGTACTGGTTAGTCCTATTTCCAGAAGGGTCCGCTGGTACGTAACAAAACTGGTGTGCTTGTTCATCTCTTCCTCCCTTTGTTCATTCAACAGTTGTTACAGCCACAGAACTTGGCTAAGAAGACTGCAGAGTTGAGGAGATGTGGGAGAGGGGACCATCTGGAGCTTTGTGATCATCATCCTAGTGGCTACGTACAGCAGTGGGATCTAAGTACAATACAATGATGACAAAGACATAGCCTATAATGGCACCCAATGCACTTATAATCTACTAGGAAAGAGACACATGAACACACTCTTATAACACTCGTATGATCACTGCTATGAAGTACTTTGGGACAGGGAGGCAAAGGTGACAAAATCGTATAAAAGATTTCGTAACTGTCAATTCTATCATAATCAGTGTCCCATAATTTTTACAGTCAGGCAAGACCATATAATGGTTACCCTAACATTATTCTTTGTGCAATTTATTCAACATCATACTTTATCCGTCCCTTGTTTATTTCATATTGTTAAGCACCAAGTGTGTACTAAACATCATAAAACTATTCCCTGTTACATTCTTTTTGGGGTTGGGGGTGGAAAATATTTAAATGCACTTGATCAAGAAAAGAAGGATTTTTTTGTTTGTCTGTTTGGGGGGGGGGCTGTTATATTCTTAAAATGCTGATGTTGCCACTAAATTCACTCAGTCTAGTCCTGAATACCAGCTGTAACTTCTGACAATGTTTTGTTTCAACAATAAAATACAATCCTGTTAATCCCATCACTAATTTATTCATTACTGTGGGGAAATGAGCTATTTTCAAAGAACCACTGCTTATTTTGAACACTGCAGCTCTTCATCCTGGCAAAAATTTCACAAGCATTGCTTCCAATCTACCTATAGGGCAAGATTAATTTCATTTTATTTCAAACTTCTGCAGAGTTTTAATGTCAGCACAATCAGGTTATATACAGTTTCCTAACCAAAATTTCCTTGAAGATCAATAAAAACTACTTAAAATAGTGCTATTGGAAGAGCAGGTAGTGGTGATAACCAATCATTTCACTGGAATAAACTGGAGGGTCCATAAAATAGATTCACTGTCCAACCACCCATCCCCTTTGAATAGCCAAGGCAGCAACTACTCTTCAAAAAAGGAGACTGCACATGCTTTTCTTAGATAATAATGGTACCATAACAAAATAGTCTTTGACTTCCAAGATTTTGACAGTACCCAAGAGCTATCCTATTTTTGACTATGTGTGAAACAGAAATGTCTTGTAATCATAGACTCTTAGAGGTAGAAGGTCATCTTCTCTAACATCCATCCAGTGTATGAATTTCCTTTTTATATCTCTAACAGATATAATACAATCTCTGCTTGAACATTTCAAATTACTGGAAAGCACTTCATTATACTGATGTGAAAACTCTCTATATGTAACTTCAAATTACTGCTCCTACCTTAAGCTATTGGACACTATACATACTATGTCTAATTCCTCCTCAAATCCCACGAAGTCAAGTATAGAGATTAAAGCCCAAAACAAGAAAGAATATGCTTAACTCCTTTAAAGAAGTTCATGTTACCAAGCCAAGATGAATTCTATTTAGGATGCTGAATTAACTGACAGATATGTATAAAGATGTGGAATACTCTGAAAAATTAAAAGAGAAAGCAAACAATCCATATTTTGAAAGGGATGGATGAGTCTGATTCCCTAAATCATAAATCAATGAATTTAATGTCTACCCCTAGCAAAATTTAACAACAAATTATTACACAGATCAGCATTTCTCACCTGTGCTCTCAGCAGATGACACCTGTCAACATTTCCAGCATCTTTAGAGTTCTTCAGAAAACAGCTTGAGGAATGCTGACACAGATAATTCATAATCACTTAGAAGGCAATAAATAACAGGAACCGCCAGGGGTTTACCACAAACAACTCAGGCCAAAAAACTTTATTTCCTTTTTTGATAGAGTTGCTATATGGATAGATAGGGGGGAGTGCCATAAACATGGTATTTTGATTTCAATAAAGCCTGTCTATCTAAAGTCAGTAATCTGCATAAAGTAGTTCAATTAAATATGAATCTACCCAACTGAGCCTAGATTAATTCAACTTGTTTACAAACTATATGGAATCCTCTATCAAATGATAGGGTTACCAGTTAAATAACAAGGAAGAGGGGCGCCTGGGTGGCTCAGCTGGGTGTCGGACTCTTGATTTTGGCTCAGGTCATGATCTCAGAGTTGTGAAATTGAGCCCCACATGGGGCTCCGCGTGCAGTGCGGAGTCTGCTTGAGATTCTCTCTCTCCCTCTACCCCTCCCCCGTGCTTGCTCTCTCTCTCAAATAAATAAATAAATCTTAAAAAAAAAAATAACAAGGAAGAAAGGAAGGGAAGAGTCTAATTTGGCATGCCACCTCCTGAGGATCCTTATTTTCATTTACAACTGTTTGCTTACATAGCACAATCTCAAGGATCAATATCAAGCAATTTGTCCTAGATAGCCCAAAGTGAAACTTTAAAAAAGAAATCAAAACAGTCTTTGTCTGTTTTTTATCATTTTGATATTCCATTTTCCTTGTTTTCCCTGCGATTACACACTATGGCTCTTCACTAACATCTACGGGGTTTTGTTTGTTTCTTTATGTGTCTTACAATATAAATTAAGCTGGAGACACAATCCTGTTGAAAACAGTTAGGTGCCAATAGACATGGGAGTCAGGGTGTCCGGTCAAAAGAGCCAAACTCTGAAGCTAGTCGGGCATGGAGCTGAGTCCAAGCTAATCACTTCATGGCTGGGTAGCTTCAGGCTTGTTATTAAATCTTTCTGAGCCTCAGTGTTCTTGCCTATAAAATAGGGTTGATAACAATCCCTACCGCGCACAGCTGCCATAAGCACTAGGAAAACAAATACTAAGTTCTCCTTCCTAGTACTCAGTCCTGAGTAGAAACTCAACAAACTGTAGTTGTAACTGTCATTATCATCCCCAATCTTGTGTGCTTCAATTTATTCTGAACCATGTTTATGTTACACATTCCAGTTTGAAGATCACTCTCTTTGATACAGAAAGAGAGAAGCCAAATAGTTGAGTAGGTCTGCTTTTCGTCATGTTAACATTATTCCATCTGCCCCAAGCAATGAGCTTAGCCTTTACTTGTTCTTCTTCTTTTGAACATAGCTTTTCAAGAGACCTTTTCTGTTGTCTTTAGCATTCTCTCCAGTCTCAGTTCAGTCTGAACTTGAGCATTGCAGACATTTTCTTACTAGTTTTACTCCACTCTTCTGAATTTGTCCTTGAGCCGTGATCGTATAGTGGTTAGTACTCTGCATTGTGAATTTGTCCTTGAGCATGTGTTTGTCTTTGGGTACATGTTCTCTTAATATCCAAGCTCACAAAAACTTCCTTGTTCTTAAAGTGGTTCCCTCCCTTTTTCTTCTTCATCCAAAAAAAAAAAAAAAAAAAAAATTGTGATTTTGCCCTCAGATCGTTCCTTTCTTTCTTTCCTTTCTCTCTTTCTTTCTCCCTTTCTCTTTTTGTAGTGCCCTCTTTTCAAGACTCTGGACACTGAAAAATACCTACCCCTTCTCTAAATTTTCCTTAAGTCACCATTAACTCTTTGGTTATATCCAATTCTCATTTCCTTCGTAGTTACAAAAACAACACGATCACAATCACTCCCTCCCATGGTTTTAATCAATTCTACTTCAGTAACAGTTGGTTAGAACTAAGTTTCACAATAATATTTCTATCTCCTTGCTTCCTCCATCTGTGGTTTAAAAAAAGAAAATGACAGAAAGACTTTTGCTCTCCATGGATTGAAACATTTATCAGACACTGAGAAAGTTTAAGTCCTCATCCATGACTGTATCTTGGCTTGTGGCAATTTTGACCTTTCACTAAATCTAAGCATGTGCAGTATCACCAACCAGCAAAGTAAGACTTTTACTCACTTGTCTACACTGAACGATAATAGTTGTTCAGGCAGGATTAAAATGTTTTGGTGCCCCGGCCAAGACAACCAGCTGTGCTCTGAGGTTAAGTCATGACAGGTCACAGTCACAATTTTAAAGGGGTTGGCAATGGATCAAAGTTTATACCCCAACTCAGCAAATGGTAGAAACCTTTCTTTTACATCCTTTTTTTTGTTTTGTTTGTGTGTGTTTTGTTTTTTTAAATTGAGATATGATTGGCATCTAATTTCTTACATTCTTGAGTTCTCCTGTGAATTCATTACAACTTCCAGAATCCTACCACAAGAACACAAGGAGGAATTCTAATACACGCCATAACTGATTACCTTTAAAATGTATTTAAGAGAAACAACCCAAAAAGTAAAAGAAACCAAAACCAAGCAAAAACTCTGTATGGCAATGTGTAGTGGCTACGATTTAGCTAACAGCCAGAAATAAAGAGCAATTTTAATTATCTTGCGATTTAATCTGTTCAGAGTTTATTCTTTGTTTGCTGAATGAGAGGGAATTCCCTAAGAAGAGGGTCTGCCTTTCAATAATCAGCTAAACCTAACTTAAGTTCCCCTGGAGATCTAGATATTGACATATTCAAATTAAGATCTCCAAGTCTGGTAAATATCACTAAGCTCAGTTACTCCCTAGTTAACTACAGGCCATAGACTAAGAATAGAAATACATATAAAAATATCTACCAGTTATTCAACTAGTGTGCATGTGCCAGAATCGCTCTCTTCCTTCCCTCATGCTCTGAATCACCAAGAGAAGTTTCTCTCAATGCTAAAGCTTCTTTGGCAAGTCAAAATAAAATCAGAAGAATAGTTATTTCTCACAAAGGTTGAAAAGTGGGTAAGATTCCTGTTTATATCTTAATCAAGCACAAAGGCTAATAGTTTCATATTTATGATATATTCTTAAATGAAGTTTTGGAGAATAAAGCATATTCTGCATAGTGAATCAAATAGAGTGACAAAAAAAGACTTCTTGTAGAGGCCGCTTTTAGGCAACCAGCTTGAACAATGGAAAGCTGAGTAAGGAAGAAGGGCCCCCAGTGACCCCCAACCCCCTGGCTGAATACAGACAGGTCCATTAGGCAACCCACCTCAAAATATCCATAAGCCCTAGCTGACCAATGGGCTGCTTACATCGGGACATGGGTACCAAAAAAGGAAAATTCCATACGTCCCCATACCTCCTCACCTTCCCCCTTTAACTACAGCCCCCACCACTGCCTCCTGGCAGACAATCTCTGCTTTGGGGTCCTGCCCTCCGCTCCCTTGTGGGATATTCAGTAAATCTCTCTCTCCTTTGTTCTGTCTTGGGTGAATTCTCTTACCACCAGTGCCACTGGCCTCTGCCCGATCAAGAGACCCCACACTTTTGCCTGATACAAAATAATTTTGCCATTAAGTCGATCCTGACCCATGCATGTGCTGTCCTGGGCTTCTAAAAGCAAAGTGTTGGTAAACCAGTAGTAGGCACCTGAAAAGATTAACCTCCAAAATGGAACCATGGAGACCTACCTCAGGCCTTTCTGAGGCTAACTTCAGACCTGAGAGTAATTAAAAAGGTTTTGGATGTTAGTTTAATCTAATCTGTGCTACAGAGCCACAATGATGGGGAACTAAGAGAAGTAAAGAGCGTGTTAAAAAAGCCACATTACAAGGAAAACTGGGCTTTCACAGAAAAGTATGTCAATTTGCCTTTAACTGTCAGTGTTTACTGTAAGTTTAAGCCTCTTTCCCTTAAGCTAATTTTTATCAATCAGCACAACTCAGGGGCCATTTAAAATCATAACTTCCTTTTAAACATTCTTATCATGATCTTTGCTAGCAAACACATTCCAAAAGAACAGTCACTTCTACTATGTAGAAAAAGCTTAATTGCTGAATTTAAAATGGACTAGTTGCTCTTACTCACAAAGGAGGGCCTCACTGTCCTTTGTGACCCTAGGCCTTCCTCCCCTTCTCCCTGACTCAGCAGCTGAGCTCAGCTTCCTCTCTCTGACCTTCCTTTTCCAAATGCTGAGGCACAGCCAGCATTTCTAGGTCAGCAAAGGAAACTATTACTGCCTTCCCGGAGAACAGTATCTTCTGTGTATTAGAAGTCCCCAACAAGGACAAGGAGTCAGTAATTCAGTGTACTAATCCCCATTCTCGCCCTAACTAGGGCATGGCATTAACCAGTCCTTGTCTCCATCCTGCTAGCAGAGAAACCCCACCATCCACCTCTGCAGCATCAGCCACCTGAACATAGCTCAGCATCGTCCAGAGAAATACCTTCCCCGTCCAAATTCCCTGCCACATTGCTATAACACTGTCTTCCTGCCTGTCCCATAAGCCCATGATAATAGCCACATCATCATCCTTTCCAGCCCATTCCATGAATTCTGCCACCATTCAATTTTCAACAGCTTTACTGATAAATTAATTCACATACCATAAAATTCACCCATCTAAAATAGGCAATTCAGTGGTTTTTGGTATACTCACAGAGTCGTGCAGCCATCAGGACAATATAATTATACAGAATATTTTCATCACCCCCAAAAAGAAACCCTGTACCTATTAGCAGTCACTTCCCAAATCTCCCCTACCCCCACGTCCCCACCCTAAGCAACTACTAATACACTCTCTGCCTCTATCGATTTGTCTGTTCTGGACATTTTATATAAATATGTATGTGCGGGGCACCTCGTGGCTCAGTTGGTTAAGCGTCTGCCTTGGGCTCAGGTCATGATCCCGGGGTCCTCGGATCCAGCCCAGGTCAGGTTCCCTGCTCAGCGGGGAGTCTGCTTCTCCTTCTGCCCCTCCCCCCTGCTCATGCTCTCGCACGCTCTCTCTCTCTCAAATAAATAAAATCTTAAAAAATAAATATGTATGGTGTTTGCGACTGGTTCCTTCACTTAGCATATTGCTTTCGAGGTTCATCCACATTATAGCATATATTAGTACCTTATTCCTTTTATTGCTGAATAATATTCTATGTATATAGCACATTTTGGTTAGATAACCAACAGTTGCTGAACATTTGGGTTGTTTCCACTTCTTGGCTGTTATGAATAATGCTGCTACATACAAATCATTGTGTGAATGTTTTCATTTCTCTTGGCCACCACTTATTTTTAGTAGGCTCTCTCCTATTTGCTCTTCTCTGACCCAAAGTCCAGGATCCTCTTTAAAAAGAAAAATATTGGGGTGCCTGGGTGGCTCAGTCCTTAAGCAGCTGCCTTCGACTCAGGTCATGATTCCGGGGTTCTGGGATAGAGCCCCGAATCAGATTCTCTGCTCAGTGGGAAGCCTGCTTCTCCCTCTCCCCCTCCCCCTGCTTGTGTTCCCTCTCTTGCTGTCTCTCTATCAAATAAGTAAATAAAATCTTTAAAAAAAAAGAAAAATATTTAGGAAAAAGAAATTCACATACACCATGGACAGAATGAAAATAAGTACAGCCTTTCTTGAGGACAATTCACCAATATCTATCAAACTTCTAAATACATGCACTCTTTGATCTAGGAACTCCATTGCAAGTACCCTACCAAAAAATCCCCCTACAAGAAGTCTGTGGGTGGCTACAAGGATGTTCCCTGAAGCAGAGTGTGCAATAAATAGCAAAGAAAAAAAAAAACATTAAAAATTGTTCAGTAAGAATCATGGAAAGCAGTATAGTGGATGACTTTGCCATTGGTTAAAATAATAATAATAAGTAGAACCATGTAGTAATATGAAAAGCTGTCCTACATAAGATAGTTACAGAAAAATGCATATATTTAATGAGTTCACTTACATAAAAAAGGATATATCTGTGTGTGCTTCTTTGTCCACATAAAATGGCTAGAAAGAAATATTTATTTTCATGATAATCAAAGGTTTGGGGAAAAGGGACAATTACTTTGCATTTTATATCCTTTTTGTACAACCCCAATTCTTTCTATCAGAGAAAACTTTCAAAAATCAACTCCCAAATCCAAACCTACATCCATGTTTGTGCCTCCTCTGCAGTGTGTGGATGTGCCCCCTCCTCACACTGATTCCATTTTCTGGTATTTCATGCATCTTACCCCTGCCTCTACAAACTCTTTTAAGGGTCTATACCTAACAAAAAATTATGCAAAGCCCATTGGGCCTAGAAGGATGGTATCAAGAACTTTCTGTCTCACAATAAACTATTTGTTGATGATGACTGACCAGTATCCAAAGGTTATCTTATGTAATTATTTACTTGTCAAAATTTGACAAAGTGATAAATGAATAGTAAATATGGGTGCTAAGTGCTCATTCTATACAAGAGACTTGATCAGGATTTTGATCTGTTTGTTTGGGTTTTTCTCCCCATTTTTTCTAACATATAATCAGTTACTACCAGCCAAAGTTACCTACACAGATTACAGAAATATAAATGTGAATGTTTCAGAGCAGATCAAACTCCCAATAAAGGAACTCATTCTTTAAGAGCCAATTCAAATACCTGCTTCCTCCATGAAGCGGCCCTTACTCCCTCTCCCTCCCACCCCAGCAGCTGGTCACTTCTACTTTAGTGCTTCCAACGTGCCCTCATTTTATATAGTAATTACTGTTTAAATATTTGACACCTTCCTTAGGCTGTGAATGTTTCTGTCTTAATCACTGCTCCATCCACACTGCCTTGCCTAATTTGATACACATAGAAGGGGACTAAAGAAAGATTGCTCAAACACAGGAGTGGGCAAGTGAAGATTAATTCTCACTCTCAGTACAAAATACTGACAGGCTATGGACCTCCAGCGCCTATAGTATTTATCCCACTACCCTAAGTACCAAATTCTTCCTTCCAAAGAAAACTGAAGTCTACCAATAATGACCAGAATAACATATTTTTTAAGATTTTTTTTTTTTATTTATTTGTCAGAGAGAGAGTGTGTGAGCACAAGCAGGGGGAGCGGCAGGCAGAGGTAGAAGCAGGCTCCCCGCTGAGCAAGGAGCCCGATGCAGGACTTGATCCCAGGACCCTGGGACCGTGACCTGAGCTGAAGGCAGACGCTTAACCAACTGAGCCACACAGGCATCCCCAGAATAACATATATTTTAAATCTCCATCTTCATATGCCAAAAGGCAAGGGCAACCCTATGGCAGAAAATAAAGATGTTTCAAATAATTAAATGAGAATAAATAGCAGGATTTGGGAGAAATGGGTTCAAGTTCTAGACCTGTCATTAATAACTGGACAGACCACTAAATTCCCCAGGTCTTCAGACTCCTCCTCTAAAGAAACAGAGAGTAAAACTTGATCACTGCTAAGGCCCTCTATTAGCTCTAACACTTCCAGAGTCCACAGAAAGAAAATGAACAGAGAATGCATTCTTTTTTTCTTTCATCTACTCAACAAATGTTACTGGATGCTTGTAGTGGAGGACTATGTGTGCACCAAACAAACCCACTTTGTTTTTCTCCTGACACACACATTTCCTGGGCTAACTTGAAAGTCGGTGTGTCTATGGAATTGAGCTCTGGCCAGGGAGAAATGAGTGAGAGTAAGATGTACCAAGCCCAGCCTGGCCCATAAAGCCTTGTGTGCCATCCCCATTCTTATGCTCTTCCCTCACCTGCCAGCCAGAGACAGATGATCCAATGAAGGGTTCCAAGGCCTTGGGGAATGTCAGGGTCACTGGACGAAAGAAGTCTGGGTCACTGAATGTCTGCATGGAGCAGGGTACCTCCTTCCGTCCCTCCCACAGCAGGAAATAAGCTAAGTTAAACCCCTGAGATTTGGGGGTTCTTTGTTATAGCAGATAGCCTACTCTCACTATGTAGTACCTTATATACATGATCACCTTTAAACTTTCCAACAACCTGAGTGGTAGCTATTACTATTTATATTTTACTGAGGAAGAAATTGAGTCTCAGAGAAGGGAAGTAATATGTCAAGGTCACACAGCTTCAAAGTGGCCCAGGCAAGATTTGAACCTATTTGAATCTCTAACTCCAAAGTTCATCTTCCTTATTCTTTATCACACAGCTGCTACCAAAGCCCCTCTACACACCCCTCCTTGCTCCTGTGTACCTTGGACTTGTTGCTAAACTTGTTACTGAGAAGCAGTGCAGGATATGGCAAGTAGGCCTATCTAGAAACCGCAGGCAACGGAAGGCCAGAGCTTGGCTTTGCTGCCGTCAAGTACAGTCTTGTATCTGACTCAATTTGGCCTATGAACAGTAGATTAAAGCTCCCACTAAGACCAGAGAACCAGAAATACCAATAACATGCTCTAGGAAATAATCAAGAGATAACTATACCACTTTAATTTTCCCTTAAAAGAGTCAATTTGACATCATTAAGAATGACATTTAAATGCTAATAGAAAAGCAGTGTTTCCGTGTCTCTAGACAAGTATTTGCATGTTAATTAATTGAGGATAAGAAACCAGCTTCCAATATGAGGTGTCAAAGGAGACAGAGTTCCTTTGCAGAGGAAGATAAAAGGCTATGGCAGAGACATAATTAAATTACCTAGTTTGAAGAGTTTTAAAAAGAAATAAGTTATCCTTTGCAATGAAAATTCATATTGTTCTTTTGTGAAGAGTGCATTTTAATGAACGGACCAAAGTGTAGATTTCCAACATCAATGCCCTTTTAATGCAGTACTCTCACCACAGATCAAAATGGCTTCTACCAGAACAGTAGCTAATGAGCTCACAAGACTGTCAATACTAGAGACAGAAGCTCGGTGCCCTAGAAGCCAATATACCACAAACACACTCTGAATTGTCACAAAGAACAACAGCTTCAATTTTTTAACATTTCTTTTTAGAAGGATCATGCAAATAAGTATAAACCTGTAAACCACAGACTCAGAATTATGTGAGGCTGAATATTTTACAAATTAGGCTACCTCAAAAGATGATCATTTTTTTAAGATTTTATTTTTAAGTAATCTCTACGCTCAACATGGGGCTTGACCCACAATCCCGAGATCAAGAGTTGCCCATTCCACTGACTGAGCCAAGCAGGGGCCCCTAAAAGATGATAATTTTAATGAAGTATACACTCAACCTGCTACACTTACACCATACTTATCAGCATATTATAATTTGTATTGTATAACTTTTACTGTCTACAATAGTTTTTTTCACGTATGATCTCATCTTAGCCCTGCAAGATATAAATTATAAATTATGCTGTGTACAGATACAGAAATTAAGGCTCAGGGAGAGTATATGGATTAACCAAGATCTCAAAGAGTGGTGGGGCCAAGTATAGTTCCCAGGCTTCTGGCTCTAATTTCAATGATCTTAGCACTCTATTACATTACCTTTCTTCTATTACATCTAGCTGCTGATAGTCCCTCCTACTACACACATTATCACTAAGATATTACTAAGTATGTGAAGGACATAGAGATTTGGGGAATAATCACAATTTGAAATAGGGTTTTCTTTTTGTTCCTCAGCAAAGGCCCATTCTAGTAACAAAAGGATGCTGGTTAACTCATTTGTTGTACAGATTTATATTTTGTAAATATATGTGACAAAGGGTTTTACCTAAGAAAAAGATTAAAAACAAACAAACAGACAAATACCTGATAGAAAATATGCAAAAGCTATGAAGAGGCTACTCACAAAAGACCTACAAATGGCTTGCTCAATCCCACTAGTAAAAAAAAAAATGCAAATTCAAAGAACAATGAGTTATTATTTTCTCCCATAAAACTGAAAAGTATTTTTTTTTAAAGATTTTATTTATTTATTTGACACAGAGAGAGAGACAGGGAGAGAGGGAACACAAGCAGGAGGAGTGGGAGAGGGAGAAGCAGGCTTCCCGCGGATCAGGGAGCCTGATGCGGGACTTGATCCCAGGGCCCTGGGATCATGACCTGAGCCGAAGGCAGACGCTTAACAA
This sequence comes from Halichoerus grypus, assembly GCF_964656455.1. Lineage (NCBI taxonomy): Eukaryota > Metazoa > Chordata > Mammalia > Carnivora > Phocidae > Halichoerus > Halichoerus grypus. The sequence continues at coordinate 152,641,711 of NC_135717.1, read as the reverse complement.
CTGAGCCACCCAGGCGCCCCCTGAAAAGTATTTTTAAAAATCACTAATTCCATAGGTTGACAAGAGTGGAAACTATTATAACAGTGGGTGAGAGTTTAAAATGGCACAATTTGCAGGGGAAGCTAAATTCCAGTTTTCCAGTTTCAGGAGTTAATTATAAGGAGACAGAAAGGTACTAAAAAATGTATATACATGAATGTTCACAGTCATACTGTTTATAACAGTGAAAAAAATAGAGATAACCTAAGTTTATAACATAAATTTATTGATTAAATAAATTTTGATGTCATCCACAAAATTCTATAGCCATTGAAAAGGATTATAAAGCCAAATAATTAAAATATGAAACACTGAGTGAAGTAAAGAAGACCAAATGGAAAGATATTCCATGCACATGAACTGAAAGGCTCAATATTGCGAAGATGTCAATTCTCCTACAGATTTGATTGTCAAAGCAACTGATCTATAAATCCAAAGCAATCTTTTTTCTTGCATTATCTTTCTTTTTTTTTTTTAAAGACTTTATTTATTTTTTTTGACAGAGAGAGAGAGAGAGCGAAAGAGCTTATAAGCAGGGGGAGCAGGAAAGGGAGAAGCAGGCTCCCTGCTGAGCAAGGAGCCTGATGCTGGGCTCAACCCTGGGATCAGGACCGGAGCCGAAGGCAGACACTTAACTGACTGAGCCACCCAGGTGCCCCTCTTACATACCTTTCTTAACCCAAAGAAATCTTGATCAAAATCCCTGAAGTCTTAGTATGTCTCTGTGTATGTTTATAGAAATTGATAAGCTGGTTCTAAGCTTTATTTGGAAATGCAAAGAACTAAAGAGTATTATCAGGGATTAGTACAAAGAGGACTTAATCTTTACTTTATTAAGCTACAATAATCAAAACTTATATTAGCACAAAAGAAATATACCCACAGAAGAGAAGACAAAATCAGAACCGGATCTGTGCATATATAGATACTTTATTTATGAAAAAGATGGCACTGCAGAGCAATGGAGAATGGATGGTCTTTTTGGTAAATGCTGCTTGATTAACTGGATACCAATATGGTATGAAATAAAACTTAAGTCTAACTTCTCACCATACACATAAATTAAATGCAGGTGAATTGTAGATCTCACTATAAAAAGTAAACCAATAAAGCTGACTTAAGATAACACAGGAGGATATATCCTCAGGGCCTCAGGGTTGAGACTAAGCAAAGATTTCTTAAGCAGGACTCAAAAAGCACTAGTAATAAAGGGGAAATTGGTAAATTGGATTACATTAAAATCGGGAACTTCCACTAACCTCTATTAAAAGAGTTAGAAAAGCAAACCACACAGATGCCTGGGTGGCTCAGTTGGTTAAGCATCTGCCTTTGGCGCAGGTTATGATCCCAGGGTCCTGGGACTGAGTCCAGCATCGGGCTCCTTGCTCAGCAGGGAGTCTGCTTCTCCCTCTGCCTCTGCCCCTCTCCCTGCTTGTGTGCTCTCTCTCTCTCTCTGACAAATAAATAAAATCTTTAAAAAATAAAAATTAAAAAAAAAAAAGCAAACCACAGAGTAGGAGGAGATATTTTTTCCTTTTTTTTTTTTTGAGATATTTTTAACACATGTAACTAACAAAGGAACTTATATCTAGAATATATGAAGTACATGGGGCGCCTGGGTGGCTCAGTCGTTAAGCATCTGCCTTCGACTCAGGTCATGATCCCAGTGTCCTGGGATGGAGCCCCACATCGGGCTCCTTGCTCGGCGGGAAGCCTGCTTCTCCCTCTCCCACTCCCCCTGCTTGTGTTCCTGCTGTTGCTATGGCTCTCTCTGTCAAATAAATAAATAAAATCTTAAAATAAAAAAAAAAAGAATATGTGAAGTACAAATAAATAAGAAAAAGTCTGACAATCCTATAGAAAAAACTGAGCAAGAGACTTGAATAAGCACTTTAAACTTCTTCTACCCCCACCAAAGATACCCAAATGGCAATAAACACATGAAAAAGTGTTCAACCTCATTAGTCATCAGGAAAATGCAAATTAAAATCACAAGATACTACCATACACCTATCAGATTGGATAAAATCAATACAACTGACAATACCGAGTGTTGCCAAAGATACGGAGCAACAGAAACTCACATACATGGGGTGTAAACTGGTGCAACCACTTTAGCAGTATACCCTAAAGTTGAACACAAACATACCCTATGACCCACTAACTCCATTCCTAGGCATAAGAAAAAACAAACAACAAGACTTAAAACCTTCTCATGTCTACCAAAAGCCATGTACAAGAATGTTCATAGCAACGTTTTTCATAATAGCCCCAAACTGGAAAAAACCCCAAGACTATCAACAACAGAGTTAAGTAAATATTTTGGCATTTCATTTCAATGAAAAAATATTCAACAGCCACAATGAATGAACAAATAATAATACAAGTTAAAAACATGGATGAAGCTCACAAACAAAAATGGAGTAAAAAAGTCAAAACCAAAAAACTGCAAATGCTTCTTTAACACGAAGTTTAAAACAGTCACTACAGTGTTAGAAGTCACAATGGCAGTTACCTCTGCTGGGGAAGAGGAGGCTATGGAGGGCTCCTGGGGTACTAGAACTGTTGCTTGACCTAGGTGGGGGTTACATGGATGTGTTTGCTTTGTGATCATTTACTGAGCTGTACACTTAAGATCTGTGCACTTTCCTGAACGTATGGTACCCTGCCATAAAATATTTTAATCTGTATTTATCAACTTGGAAATATGTCCATAATGTATTAAATGGAAAAAAATAGCTTAGCAAATTATATCTAATTCTCCTTTTGAGATATATAGAATAGAAGCATTCTTATCTAACACATCTAGGACTAGAAGTTAACTGCTTGATTTCAAAAGCTAGTGAAAGTGAGGATTCATAAAAACAAACAAACAAAAAAACACCTGCTGCCTAAAACATCTCATTTTTTCACTTACCGCTAAGGACTTCAGTATTTGCTTACTAGAATTCCACATCATCTTTCCTGCATAAATCATATCCATAATCCATCTTCTCTATTTGCAGTTTCAGTTTTGTTAACGTGGAACAAAAATGTAAATACACTTGTGAAGCAATACGAATATGGAATCCTTCATGACTTTTAACATTTCTTCTCAAATCTTTTACAGTTATTCCACCCACTATGAATTACAGAGCAATTGTTTCAGAGATAGTCTTGATCATAATTTGCTAAAGCATTCAACCTGATTTTAGTGGAGAAAACTGCTCTATTTTTATACTCATATTTCATTGGTTTATGTAATATTTAGATTACATAATTGCAATAGTAAGTTCAACTGGTATGAACAGGGCTAAGAAAAAACACAAAAGGCTCTTAGTAAGCACACAATTTGGGGCACACTAAAGAGACGTTTGTTAGACATTTGTTAGCAGAATGCATTTAGCCTTAAGAGCACTTTTTTTTTTTAAGATTTTATTTATTTATTTGACAGAAAGAGACACAGCGAGAGAGGGAACACAAGCAGGGGGAGTGGGAGAGGGAGAAGCAGGCTTCCAGCCTAGCACGGAGCCCGATGTGGGGCTCGATCCCAGGACCCTGGGATCATGACCTGAGCCGAAGGCAGACGCTTAACGACTGAGCCACCCAGGCGCCCCTTAAGAGCACTTCTAATATATATACTTAAGTCTTTGCACAAGAAATATACACTAGGGTGCCTGGGTGGCTCAGTTGGTTAAGCGACTGCCTTCGGCTCAGGTCATGATCCTGGAGTCCCAGGATCGAGTCCCGCATCGGGCTCCCTGCTTGGCAGGGAGTCTGCTTCTCCCTCTGACCCTCCTCCCTCTCATGCTGTCTCTCATTCTCTCTCTCTCTCAAATAAATAAATAAAATCTTTAAAAAAAAAAAAAAAAAAAGAAATATACACTATATATTCCAAAACATTAATACCTGTTTATCTTGATTGGAGGGGTTTCTAGTAACGTTTAATTAAATTTGCTTGTGTATTTCTTTACAGGGCTTGTAGTCATACATCTTTTTCAAGTCATAAGAACTTGTTATGGGACCACTTTAAGAAAACTGGTGGGGGACGCCTGGGTGGCTCAGTCGGTTAAGCGGCTGCCTTCAGCCCAGGTCATGATCCCAGGGTCTTGGGATCGAGTCCCACATCGGGCTCCTTGCTCAGCAGGGAACCTGCTTCTCCCTCTCTCTCCCTCTGCTTGTGCTCTGTCAAATAAATAAAATCTTTAAAAAAAAGAAAAAAGAAGGGGCGCCTGGGTGGCTCAGTTGGTTAAGCGACTGCCTTCGGCTCAGGTCATGATCCTGGAGTCCCGGGATCGAGTCCCGCATCGGGCTCCCTGCTCAGCAGGGAGTCTGCTTCTCCCTCTGACCCTCCCCCCTCTCATGCTCTCTCTCTATCTCATTCTCTCTCTCAAATAAATAAAATCTTTAAAAAAAATAAAAAAATAAAAAATAAAAAATAAATAAAAAATAAAAAAAAGAAAAAAGAAAACTGGTGGGAGCTGGGGAAAATAGATGCTGTGAACCCTACCCTCCTCGAGCGTGAAATGTGATGATTAGAGCCATTAAATCAAACAGATTCATTGAAACTGCAGCTCTGTCATCTGCTAGCTGTATATCCTTGGGCATGCCTCCCCTCTAAAACTCGGTTTCTCTTCTGTAAAATGGGGATCATACCACCTACTGCAAACAGCTGGTACGGGAATTATCGTGATAATGCAGGATCTAAAGCTGAAGCACAGTACCTCACACACAGTAAGCCTCAATAAATGTTACCTTAAAAAACAACATCAGGAGGGAGGGAGCAAGACGGCAGCACAGAAGGCTCCCGAACTTCCCCCCTCCCACAGACACACCAAATATACAGCTACACAGAATGATTCTTTCTGAGAAAAATCCAGAAACTAGGTGAGCGACACCTACAAATCAGGCAAATGAGAAAATCCCTACATTAAAACAGGTAGAAAAAGCTGAGACACATCTTGCCATAAATCCCACCCCCAACATTGTGCCATACAATCAAGAAGGAACTTCCAACTCCCAGCTTCTCCCTGAGGAATGAAGGGTTTGGACCACATATCTAGTGCCCCAACTTTTAAGGCTCTCACCCAGAGGACAGGCTCCCAAACACCTTGCTCTGAAAGCCAACGGGGCTTGCATCCATCCATAAGCCTCATAAGATTATAGCAAACAAAGAAGCAGGTCTTAATAGGCACAGAAGCACTCCAAGGCTATCCCCCAAGGGTTCAGTGCAGACGTATCAGGCAAAAACATCCATCACTTAGTCTTTACCTAGAAGGGATTTGTGTGCATACTCTACAAACTGCTGCCTGAGGGGCTGACTTTAATTTGGCATGCATCTAGGGCTGGCTGCAATCCACCCCAGAGCCTGGGGGAACTGGCGGGCACTTCCCCCACCTTCACACTAAGACCTACTCCATTGATAAAACCAGCTCACCTGCATCTCTCCAGAAGGAGCTTGAACACATGTCTGGCACCCCAGCTTTTGGGACTGCCACCTGAGACAGGCCCCCAGACTGCCTAGCTCTGATAGCCGACAGGGCTTACATTCCTGAGTCCCACAGGACTATAGCAAACAAAGAAGCAGTTCTCATCAGGCACCCAGGAGCACTCATTGTGGCTATACCCCCAAGGGCTCAACACAAAGAGAACAGGCAAAAATGCCATCTCCTAGCTTTCACTGGAAGGGGTTTGACTACACATTCCATGAGCTGCTGCCTGAGGATCAGCTTCTAATTAGCATGCTTATTGGGGCTAACTGCAAAACTCCCTGGAGCCCAAAAGTGCCAGTGGGCACTTCCTCCTCCTCCCTCTGGCTCACCTCAACAATAAAACAAACTCACTAGCATTTCCCTGGAAGGAGCTTCTCTGCACATCTAGTGCCCCAGCTTTTATGGCTAACTCGAGGAATGAGCCCACAGATCATGTAGCTTTGATAGTCAAGGTGGCTTGCATTCTGAGTCCGATAGGACTATGCAAATAGAGAAGCAGTTTTAAACAGGAGCAGGCGTACCCACCGCACAGAGCTATATATCCAGGCTCAATGCAGAGGGAGCAGGCAAAAATGCATTTCACTCAGTTTCTCCCAGGAAGGGGCATAAAGTACACATACTTAGAATATATATTCTTTCCCAGCTGCCGCCTGAGATAAGCCTGCAACCAGGTGCTGACTGCAATCCTCCCTCCCCGCCCCCCCCCTTTTAAGACTGATTGGTCTTTAGGTTACAGGATTTTTATTCCCTTGGTGCCCACAGTTCTTAGTCATGCCACTTCATAAATAAGAGTAAAGAGAATAAAGAATAAAGAGGTAGACCAGACAAAGAGTGGTGGGCAGCAAGGCAAAGTTTATTGAGCAATAATACAAAGCTCCCAGAGAGGGAGGGGATCCGAGAAGGTTGCTGTTTTGGTGATCAAATCTAGGGATATTTATAAGCTCTTCTGCAGAACTATCTTGAGCATCCTGAGTGTGGGCCCCCTGTGGACTGGCTGCTAAGGTGTGCCAATCAAGGCTTGGGTTATTGTTCACGTGTTGATGGTCTTTTGGGCTGACATCTGGAGACTAACTGCCTCAACTTGTGATAGTGACCAATGTTTTATGGTTAACTGTTTTGTTTCAGGATGTTTTGCAAAAGCCACTTCTGTAGAGGTTGCTAGACAGGATGCTACTGTGGTCTTGTCTAAGCTGTAAAACAGGATGCTAGTGAGGTTTTGTCTTAGCTGTCCCAGCTCCCTGTTTTCTTGTTGGGGATCCTGGCCCTGACTACCTAATTGTCCAACTAACCCCTAACATTTACACACACTCAGTGACTGGGAACCACCAAGAACAAAGATGGCAGCTTGGACAATCACAAGTTTGAGAGACAACCAGGAGCTCATGCTAGGCTGGTTAACAAAGTTCATCTTCTACATGAAACCAGTCTGTCAAGAAGGGGAGAGGTAGCTGTTTTACCTGATGCATAAAACCAACACAAAGAGTCAAGGATAATGAAGAAACAGGGCAATATGTTCCAAAAAAAAAAAGAACAAGATAAATCTCCAGAAACCAATCTTAATAAAATGGAAATAAGTGATTTATCTGATAGAGAGTTCAAAATAATGGTCATAAAAATGCTCACTGGGGTCAGGAGAGCAATGAAGGAACAAAGTGAGAATTTCAACAGAGAAAGAAAATATTAAAAAGTACCAAACAGAATTCATAGAGCTGAAGAATATAATAACTGAACTGAAAAATTCCATAGCAAAGTTCAACAGCAGACTAAATCAAGCAGAAGAAAGGATCAGCAAACTTGGCAGGGCAGTAGAATTCATCCAATCAGACGGGAAAAGGGAAAAAAGAATGAAAAAAATGAAGACAGATTAAGGAACTTATGGGGCACCATCAAGCAGGCCAATATTTGCATTATAGGAGTCCCAGGAAAAGAGAGAAAGAAAGGGCGGGAAAACTTATTCAAAGAAATAACGCTAAAAACTTCCCTAATGTGGGGAAAGAGACACACATGCAAAGGCAGGAAGCCCAAAAAGTACCAAATAAGATGAATCTAAAAGACCCAGAGATATTATATCTAAACTATCAAAAATTAAAGACAAAGAGAGATACTTAAAAACAGCAAGAAAAAAGCAACTCATTATATACAAGAGAACCCCTATAAAACCATTAGCAGATTTTTCAAAAGAAACTTGCAGGCCAGAAAGGTGTGAAATGATATACTCAAAGCTGAAAGAGAAAAACTACCAACTAAGAATACTCTATATAGCAAAGCTGTCCTTCATAACTTAAGGAGAGATCAAGAGCTTTTTAAACAAACAAAAGCTGAAGGAGTTCATCACCACTAGAATGGCCTTACAAGAAATGTTAAAAGAGTTCTTCAGGCTGAAATGAAAGCATACCAATTAGTAACAGGAAAATATAAAAGTATAAAACTCCCTGGTAAAGGTAAACATATAGTTAAATTCAGAATACTCCAATGGTGTAATGGTGGTGGGTATATCACAACTCTAGTATAAAGGTTAAAAGACAAAAGTATTAAAGTATCTATAAGTACAATAATTTGCTGATGGATACACGATACAAAAGGATGTAAAATATGATATCAAAAACTTATAATGTGGGGGAAAAGGGAATGTAAAAATGTAGAGCTCCCATATGCATTTAAATTGTTATCATCTTAAAATAGACTGTTATAAACATATTTTATACAAATCTCATGGTAACCACAAAGCAAAAGCCTAGAGCAGATACACAAAAAATAAAGAGAAAGGAATCTAAGCATACCACTACAGAAAATCATCACATCACAAAGGAAGAAACCAGGACAAAAGAAAAGAAACTACAAAACAGCCAGAAAACAATGAACAAAATGGCAATAGTAAGTCCATACCTATCAATAACACCTTTAAAAGTGGACTAAATTATCCAATCAAAAGACGCTGAATGGATTAAAAACAAGATTCAACCATATGCTGTCCATAAAAGATTTACTTTAGCTTTAAGGATACACATAGCCTAAATGTGAAAGGATAGGAAGAAATATTCCATGAAAATAGAAACCAAAAGAAAACAGGGGTTAGCTATAATTATATCAGACAAAATAGACTTTAAGTTAAAAACTGTAAGACGAGGGGCACCTGGCTGGCTCAGTAGGTACAGCATGCAACTCTTGATCTCGGGGTTGTGAGTTCAAGCCCCATGTTGGGTGTAGAGATTACTTAAAAATAAAATCTTTTTAAAAAATTGTAACAAGAGATAAAACTGTACATCATATAATAATAAAAGGATCAATTCATCAAGAGAATATAATAATTATAAATTCTAAATAATTATAAATATTTATTCATTCAATGTAGGAATGAATATTTATTCATTCAATGTAGGATATAAAGCAAATATTAACATATCTGAAGAGAGAAACAGGCAGCAATACAATAACAGTAGGGGTCTTCAATACCCCCACTTTCAACAAAGGATAAATCATCCAGACAAAAAAACCAATATAGAAACACTGAACTTAAAATTACACGTTAGACCAGATAGATCTAACAGACATATAAAGAATATTCCATCCAACGGAGCAGAATACTCATTCTTCTCAAGCGCACATGGAACATTCCCCAGGATATATCATATGTTAGGCTACAAAACAAGTCTTAATAAATTAAGAAGACTGAAATCATATCAACCATTTTTTCTGATCACAATGGACTAAAATTATAAATCATTATAAGAAGAAAACTAGACAATTCACAAGTATGTGGAGACTAAACAATGTGCTCCTGAACCACCAATGGGTCAAAGGAGAAGTCAAAAAATGACAAAGATCAGAGCAGAAGTAAATGAAATAGAGACTAAAAAGACAAGAGAAAAAAATCAATGAAACTAAGAGCTGATACTTGACAAGATAAACAAAACTGACAAACTTTTAACTAGATTAAGAAAAAAGAGAGAACGACTCAAACGAATAAAACCAGAAATGAAAGAGGAGACATTACAACTGATAACATAAAAACATTAAGGATCATAAGAAACTACTATGAACAGTTATAATGCCAACAAATTAGATTACCTAAAAGAAATGGATACATTCCTAGAAATATACAACCAAGACTGAATGATGAAAAAAGAGAAAAACCAAACAGACCAAGTACTAGTAAGGAGACTGAATCAGTAATCAAAAACCTCCAACAAAGAAAAATCCAGGAGCAGATGGTTTCACTAGTGAATTCTACCAAACATTAAAAGAATAATTAATGCCAGCCCTTCTCAAACTCTTCCCAAAAACAGAAAAGGAGGGAACACTTCCAAATTCATTTTATGAGGCAAGTATTACCCTGATAGCAAAGACAGACAAGAACACCGCAATAAAAGACAATTACAGGCCAATATCCCTGATTAATATAGATGTTAAAAAAACAAGACAAAAAAAAAAAAAAAAAACAAGACAAAACAAAACAAAAAAAACCCCATCAAAACATTAGCAAACTGAATTCAACAGTACATTAAAAGGATCATACAACATGATCAAGTGGGATTTATTCCTGGGATGCAAGGATGGTTCAATACTTGCAAATCTATAAATGTGATACACCGCATTAATGAAATGAAGGATAAAAATTATGTTTTCATCTCAATAGATACAGAAAAAGCATCTGACAAAATTCAACATCTTTTCGGGGCGCCTGGGTGGCTCAGTTGGTTAAGCGACTGCCTTCGGCTCAGGTCATGATCCAGGAGTCCCTGGATTGAGTCCCGCATCGGGCTCCCTGCTCGGCAGGGAGTCTGCTTCTCCCTCTGACCCTCCCCCCTCTCATGTGCTTGCTCTCTCTCATTCTCTCTCTCTCAAATAAATAAATAAATAATCTTTAAAAAAAAAAAAAAAAAATTCAACATCTTTTCATGATAAAAACTCTCCAAAAAATGGGTACAGAAGGAATGTCCATCCTCATAATAATGGCCATATATGACAAGCCCACAGCCAATAACATACTTAAAGGTGAAGAGCTAAAAGTAAAACTCAAATAAAAAAGTAGAATAGTGGTTGCCAGGGACTGCAGAATGAGAGGAAAGAGGAGAGAGTGGTAAAAGGGTAGAAACTCAGTTTTAGGATGAGTGAGATCTGAGGATCTAATGTGTAACATGATGACTATAGTTGATAATACTGTATTGTATAATTGAAATTTGATTTGCTAAGAGGGTAGGACTTACGTGTTTTCACACACACACAAAAGAAAGAAAACAGAATTGAAAAAAATAAAATCTCAGGTCATTCTCAGTAATCACTCTGTCCGTGGTAGTGTCAGGATTGTGACATTGAGACTACTGTATACATGTTGTGGAATAAAAGAAATGTTTTTTTTTAAATGAAAGGGGGGCAGATAGAAGAAACATATACATAATGTAACAAAATAGATGCAAGGCAAAACAGCACAACCTACTGGCAACATGCTGAGGAAACACAAAGTGAGGTAGGTATGAGGGATCTAAGGGAGATGAGGTTAATTAGAGAAGGCTTCTTATGTAAGAAGGGGCTCCAGTTAAGGCTTAAAGGAAGTGAAGAACAGAAACCAAGAGTTTAACATTTCACCTGATCTCTAGAAGGGAGAGGATATGAAGGAACCACAGATAAATTTGTTGAGACCTTTTACATATGGCTGGAGCTTGGAACATATATAGATAAACCCAAAGAAACCAGATTCTTTGTGAATGTGAGATTTAAAATTTTAGAGAGCACAGGCAATGGGTTTTCTGCCTAGAACTACAGAAAGAACAAGGACCTTGTCTCTGGTTGGGTACAAGTGAGAAGAAGAGAATCATGGAAATGGACCAAGTGCATTCTGTTTCTGTCACTTGCAACCACAAGACCTAATGCACAGATCTCTAAATTGAGCCAGCTGTCTCCAGGGAGTCCCCACAGGAAAGTTTCATTCCTTTAACCAGCCAGTCTTCCTCTACAACATTCCAGGCACTGTCCTAGGCCCCAGGGAGAGATGAATAAAATAGGTTCACTGCCCTTGTGGAGCTTATATTCTAGGTTTGACTTTCTACTACTCAGAAAAGGATAGTTGATGCCATGTACACTTAAAATATCCATCTTCTCAGAACAGGGGAATACCTAAAAAAGAATGACACAGGACCACCTTCACCAGCATCAGCTACATTTTAGAGTTACTTTTAACCTTGACCAAAAGTAGAGGAGACTAGAAAGAAGCATTAAGAGCCTTGCCAATTCAGTAAAGGGACTGCAGGACAGCAAAAAGAAAAAAGTCAGACAAAAGTCTCAGAGAGGCCAGAAGCAGGTGACCATTCAAATCAGATGATAACAGCCCAATGGACAACTCCAAAAAAAGTATATTGTGATAGGTGACAACTGGAGTCTTTTAGCTTTTGTTTCAATCAGAAAAAGCAGGACCTTGAATTACACCGAGTATTCCCTTATCACATCCCCATTAAAAGACTGGACGTTTTTGGCTAAATTATGTGTAGCAAAAGATATTGTAATGGTCTTTTCTCCTCTCCCGGGGGGAGGAGAAGACACAGCATGGGAACCGTCTATCCACTAAGCGTGGCCCCAGAATCTTCAGATTCACTAAGGAAGGCTTAGGGTGAGTCTCAAAAATAAGCGGAGATTTAGTAACTTGGCCCATTTAAGCTGTCAGAGGATGAGGGTATCAAGAGCAACAGGCAGGCGTTGATATTTACTAGCCATCAGATATTTACCAGCTACCTCTCAAAAATTATGTTTCTTTATAATGCTATTCTTTCAAACATGAATAATTTAAAAAGCTATACAAATGTTCCTCAGAAGGTAGTAAACTACCTTTTCAAGGAATGTCCATTTTAATCACTTTCAAAATGTTTATTAGTGGTTCTCAAACTATGACCCCAAAGATTACTGGTTAGAGTTCCTCAATCTGGACCAAGTTACTCGGCTAAAATCATACAGAGCAGTGTTTCATTAATTTGCAGAAAAAGAAGTTAATAAATAAAACATTCTCCATGTGAAGTAATTTGCACGTATTTTTTTCCCTTAAATCTACAGCACTGCTTAATGTTCTTCATAAAGAATGTGAGAGAAAGATAAGAACAAAAAACAGATAAATTTTATTGGGGGAGAAGAGTAAGAAATAGCCAATCAGGCTTAGTCTAACATCTTTTTTGTTTCCATTCCTGTGCGTGACTGGAGCTGTGCTTTTTATATTGCAAATTTCTAAGGCAATCGGGGAAAGCACACCCAGGAGACCATTCATTCCCTCACCCTCCCTAAAGAGGCTCGCCTTCACCACACAGCTGCACCGTGGATACCATTGAATATTGGTGTTTACTGGAAAAAGTACTGCTCCAGGAATCAAATGACCTGAGGTAAACCTTGGATCTCAGTTTCCTCATCTCTAAAGTGGAGATATTTGCCCTGCCTACTTCACCAAAGGTGAAATGGATCATGCATTTTAAAGAGCAGTGTAAACTGGAAAGTGCTATACAAATATAAGACATCATCATCATTATTATTTATTTAAACCTTCATTAAAAACAAACAAGAAAACCAGTAATTCCCTCTTGACCTCTCTCTGAGTAACTGTTCAAAAGCCCTTTACTTCTTGAGAAGCAGGCAGTTGGCACTAAAATGATGTTTACCTTCAAGCATATCAAGCTCACAATCTAATCATTAATAATTTCAAAAATATTAAGCCTTTTCATTCTCTAGATTGGACCTAGACTACATCTTACATTTCTAACTTACAACCATGCTCAAAATTTAAAATGTCCATTCAGCCATATCTCAATTTCTGAATTTCTGAATCAGAAAAATTTATTGATCCCTTATGTTCATTTGTCCATGGGGATTTCTTTCCCAAACAATTCAAAATTGGATGGATGCCTTTCGTTTATATGAGGTATTTATCCTCTTTACTACATTCACATAAAGAATTCCATAAAGATAATTTCCTTGCACATAAAATTACATCAAAAAATTGAGATAAAAGGAGTTTTTATATACTAATGATCTCCATTCCATTCCCTGTAGCCAAAAAATAGTATTTACCAAATATCACAAATAATTCTACAATTAGGAAGAAAATTGTTCTAAGGATACCACAGATGCTTTCCTAGAATGAAGGTGAATTTCTTGAGCAACAAGACTCAAACCCTCTCTCCATGAAAAATTAAAAAGAAAGAAAAAAAGAGGAGGGGGAAGAAAAAGAGGAGGGGAAAAAAAAAGAGGAGGGGGACACAGAAGGAGCATGAAGAAATGTGATATCTGAAACTCTGAGATGACTTTATTAAAATCCACTGATAAAGGAAAGATTAAGAAGCACGACCTCTATATGCCATTTGTCATCGAAGAACACCACCATCCAACCCGTCACACAAACCAGAAATTCCCAAGTTACTCGAGTCCTTCTTCTCCCTCTTTTCTAACCCTAACATTTCTAGAATTCTGTCACTTCCCTCCATCCCCACTGCCATGATCACCACTCCCTGGGGTTACTGTAATAGCCTTCAAACAGGTCTCCCTGCTTCCAGTCTTGTCATTTCCAATTCATTGTTCACAGAGTGGCCACAGTGATTTTTCCAAAGCCAAAAACCTGATCATGTCTGATTCCCTGATTAAAATAACTCATCAGGAAAAAAAAAATCCTAAATCTGTAATATGGTTTACAAAACCCTTCAAAATCTAAGCCATGCAAAATGGCTCTGGAGTCATCTCTCAACCCTCACTGGCCCCTCCCACTCCACCTGCTAACCATAGTGAACTCCTTAAAACACACTGAACAGGTCATATTTTCTCTCTCCTTCTGGGCTGTAGAAATAACAGAGCAACCAAAAGAAATAAGGCTATTTCTCTCATTTAACAAGGCCACAAGTAAGCAAGAGACACTGGTGAACATCTCAACGCTTTCAGAGCCAGTGAGTCTGCTGCTCTTCAGGCCTCTCCCTTGAGGTCCCGTAGGAAGCTGTGGACGCTGCATTCATATTCTGGGCACGAAGAATGGAGGAAGAGAGGCTAGAAAATGGGGCGGGACTGACAAAACAGTAACAGTCGCCAAGGGTATGCTTCCTTTGGGTTAAACACGGTTCTAAGTGTTTTATTTATACTCATTTAATTCATTAAAAGCTGTGAGGTAGCCATTCTGGTCTATTCTTCATTGTGCGGGTATAACTTGCCCAAGGTCCCATGACTAGTAAGCGGAAGATCAAGGATTCAGACTCAGAGTCCATGTTCTCTAACTAGACCTACTCAGCTTCCCCCAAACAAATTAAAAATAGCCTGTCAAATACCTGCCACCTGGGAGCTGTCTCTCCAGCCCCGGGTGGTAAGATCCACCACCCTGGACACACACCAATTCACCATCACTGCTGAGACGCTGCAGTCGGCGGAGCCTGGTGTCCCCTGCTGTCACAGAGCCTTGGCATCGCGCAGGCAGCCTGGGACCACAGCAACACATAAGCACGCTAATAAAAATGGTGCCTGTGCAAAAAAGCAAGAAGACGGCTGTCCTCCCAATTTTGTCTTTTTGCCTTTAAAAGTGGGCAACAATCTTTTGTCAAGGGAGATGCTGGACAAAAAGAAAAAACAGAAAGAATTTCTAAACTTGAATCCAAAAGGCTAATTAGAATTAGAAGAAGTATATATTTGTTATTCAGGAGACTCTCATCATCCCAGGTTCAAAAACTCAAAATGAGAGAGGAGGTTTGTCCATATTACACACACACACACACACACACACACACACACACTGCCTTGACTCACAGCCCCCTGTAACAGAGCTGTGAATTTGCCCTTTTCCTGTTAGCAGATTTTTTTTAAGAGAGAGGAACAAAAGTTCTGCTTATTTTTTTTCTCTTGGGTCATCACAAGTTCACATCAATGTCTCAGAACTTAGAAAATAAAGTAGGTCAGCGGTGACTCCAGCTCAAGTCAGCTCAGACCCTGACTGTACCTCCTATTTGCAGTGTGGCCTGAGTCTCAGCTTCCTCACCTGTAAAAGAAGGAAAAGGCCCACTTGGTGGAGTTGTGGTGCAGACTAGAGAAAACAATCGTGAAGTTCAAGCACAGCACAGCATTCAAGACAATATTATCATCATTCTCCAAGCAGCTGAGGGTTCACAATTGCTTACTTTCCAGCTACCGATATTCCAATGGGTATGGAAGCAAATATCACAGGGCAGCAAATCTCACTCATGTGTTGCTCGCCACCAATAAATTAGACTAGCACAGCTGGGGCCTCCCAATAGGAAAATGATTTGTTGGATTCCTTCTGTTTTGTTTTGTTTTAGAATACATATTCTTTACTATTTTGGCACTTGGGAAGGGATACATTTAAAAAATGAAACTATTTCATCAATTCAAATAATAAATGCTATCTATATGTGGGGAAGGATTACATGGTATCTGGAAGAGACTGTTGGGCGCTGCCTCTGGATAGGGCACGAGGGACTGGGGCAAGGAGTAGGAAGGAGACCTTCAGCATGTATAACTTTCGTACCTGTTGACAGTTCAAAATAAGTGTTAAATATTAACACAACATTAAATAAAGTTCTATGTATCATTTAAGGTCCAGCTCAACTTCCTCCTTGATTCAACCAAACATTTGAGAGCCAAGCCATATGGCCCATAAGGCCCTTCTTGACCTCATGGCTCTTCCTGGCTGACCTTCCCTTTCTGTGAATGTCCACTGTTATCATTTCCATAATTTAGCTCCCAATTACATCTCATATATAGTTGTACCCAGTTCAAGAAAGTCAGGCATAAACATTCATACTCAGTGGTGAAAAACTGAGAGCTTTTCCCCTAAGGTCAGGAACAAGGCAAGAATGTCCACTCTCATCACTTTTATTCAACATAGTACTAGAAGTCCTAGCCAGAGCAATTAAACAACATAAAGAAATAGAAGGCATCCAAATCGGTAAGGAAGAAGTAAAACGCTCACTATTTGCAGATGATATGATACTATATATAGAAAACCCTAAAGACTCCACCAAAAAACTACTAAAACTGATAAATGAATTCAGTAAAGTCTCAGGATGCAAAATCAATGTACAGAAATCTGTTGCATTCCTATACACTAATAATGAAGCAGCAGAAAGTGAAATGAAGAGAACAATCCCATTTACAATTGTATCAAAAACAATAAAATATCTATGTTTTAGGTAAAGGCCTGTACTATGAGGACTATAGTTCTCATATAAAACACTGATGAAAGAAATTCAAGATGATACAAAGAAATGGAAAGACATTCCATGCTCATGAGTTAGAACAAATATTCTTAAAATGTCTATACTACCCAAAGCAATCTACAGTTTTAATGCAACCCCTATCAATATACCAACAGCGTTTTTCATAGAACTAGAACAAACAATCCTAACATTTATGTGGAACCACAAAAAGCCTCAAATAGCCAAAGCAATCTTAAAAAAGAAAACCCAAACTGGAGGTATCACAATTCCAAATTTCAAGTTACAGCACAAGTCGGTAATAATTAAAACAGTATGGTACTGGCATAAAAATAGATGCATAGATCAATACAATAGAACAGAAAACCCAGAAACAAACCCACAATTATATGGTCAATTAATCTTCAACAAAGGAGGAATGAAAATATAACGGAAAAAAGACAGTCTTTTCAACAAACGGTGTTGGGAAAACTGGACAGCCACATACAAAAGAATGAAACTGGACCACTTTCTTTCACCATATACAAAAATAAACTCAAAATGGGCTAAAGGCCTAAATGTGAGACCTGAAACCATAAAAATCCTTAAAGAGAAATAGGCACTAATCTCTATGACATTGGCCATAACAACATTTTTCTAAGATATGTCTCCTGAGGGGGCGCCTGGGTGGCTCAGTTGGTTAAGCGACTGCCTTCGGCTCAGGTCATGATCCTGGAGTCCCAGGATCGAGTCCTGCATCAGGCTCCCTGCTCAGCAGGGAGTCTGCTTCTCCCTCTGACCCTCCCCCCTCTCGTGCTCTCTCTCTCTCTCATCCTCTCTCTCTCACAAATAAATAAATAAAATATTAAAAAAAAAAAAAAGATATGTCTCCTGAGGCAAGGGAGATAAATGCAAAAATGAAGTATTGGGACTACATTAACATAAAAAGTTTCTGAACAGCAAAGGAAACAATCAACAAAACTACAAAGCAACCTACTGAATGGGAGAAGATATTTGCAAATGACATATCCAATAAAGGGTTAGTATCCAAAATATATGAAGAACAGATATAACTCAGTACCCAAAAAACAAATAATTCAATTTAAAAATGGGCAAAAGACATCAACAGACATTTCTCCAAAGAAGACATACAGATGGCTAACAGACACATGAAAAGATGTTCAACAACCCTCATCATCAGAGAAATGCAAATCAAAACTACAATGAGATGTCACTTCACACCTGTCAGAATAGCTAAAATCAACAACACAAGAAACAACAGGTGTTGGTGAGGATGTGAAGAAAAAGTGCACTGTTGATGGCAACGCAAACTGGTATAGCCACTATGGAAAACAGTATGGAGGATCCTCAAGATGTGACAGAATGGATATACATTTCTATATTCATTCTATCACACACACACACACACACACACACACACACACACACACTGGAATATTATTCAGCCATTAAAAAAGAATGAAATCTTGCCATTTGCAACAACACAGATAGAGCTAGATAGTATAACACTAAATGAAATACGTCAGTCAGAAAAAGATAAATACCATACAATCTCACTCATACATGGAATTTAATAAACAAAACAAACCAGCAAAGGAAAAGAAAGAGAGAGAAACAAACCATAAAACAGACTCTTAACTATAGAGAACAAACTGATGGTTACCAGAGGGGAGGGGGTTGGGGGATGGGTGAATAGGTGATGGGGATTACTTTTTTTTTTAAGATTTTATTTATTTATTTGAGAGACAGAAATAGTGACAGAGAACATGAGTGGGGTGGAGAGGGAGAAGCAGGCTCCCCGCTAAGCAGGGAGCCCAACGTGGGGCTTCCCACATTACATTGCCACATTACACTGCACCTCACCTTGGTTTCAGTAAATCTCCTTTACCTTTTTTTAAAGATTTAAAAAAAATTTTTTTTTTTTTTTAGTTTTTATTTGACAGAGAGAGAAAGACAGCGAGAGAGGGAACATAAGCAGGGGGAGTGGGAGAGGGAGAAGCAGGCTCCCCACTGAGCAAGGAGCCTGATGCGGGACTCAATCCCAGGACCCTGGGATCATGACCTGAGCAGAAGGCAGCTGCTTAACCAACTGTGCCACCCAGGCACCCCAGTGATGGAGATTAAAGAGTACACTTATCATGATGAAATGAAATGAAATGAAATGAAATGAAATGAAATGAAATGAAATATGAAATGAAATGAAATGAAATGAAATGAAATGAAAAGAAAAGATAATTGAATGGAAATCTGCATAGGTCTTCACCCATGCCCAGATACATTATTCCGGAATCACTGAGTGCAAACTCCAAAATAGGAGAGCCACAGATTCTCACCTCATTGGCTGCTGTGGGGGAAGGAAGAAAGGAAAGAGGGAGAGGAAGGAAAAAGAAAGGGAAGGGAAAGGGAAGGGAAGGGGAAGGGAAGGAGAAAAGAAAGGAAAGCCCGGAAGGAAGGGAGGGAGGGAAGAAGGAAGAAAATCATTAAGTCAGTCAGGCATATTTCTCCAATAGAATGCAAATCCCTTAAAAGCAAGGAACAAGCCTTCTGCTTCTTTATTGCTCTCAGCCTCACCCCAGAAATGATGGCAATAAATATTTACTAATTAATCATTTGCCTAACATAACCCAGAGTAGTAGTTACTACTGATCACACCATCTTCAGGTTATCTTTATTCAGAATACATCATGATGGAACCCAGAAGAGGCAGACTATCACTTCAAAGACAATGAATCCAGGGGTGGGGCGCCTGGGTGGTGCAGTCGGTTAAGCATCCAACTCTTGGTTTCAGCTCAGGTCATGATCTCACAGTTGTGAGATTAAACCCCATGGCTGGCCTCCACACTCAGCAGAGTCTGCTTGAGATTCTCTCTTGCTCTCCCTCTGCCCCACCCCCCTCTCGGGTTTACACTCTCTCTCTCTCTCCCCCCCCCCCAAAATAAATAAATAAATCTTTAGGGGAAAAAAAAAGACAATGAATCATTTCTTGAGCTTAAAAAAAGGTTTCAAATTAGTAATCTTTTCAAATTTATTTTAAGCTTATTGGGCTTTTACTTTCTGCTGAGTTGGATCTTTGTTTTAGGTTTTTATTGCAGTAGAGTAGTGGTTGCTTTAATGTTAGAAAGAAGCAAAAACACAGAAGATGGCAGGAAAACAAAGCTCATTGTCCAAGAAGATACCACAATTTTTTGAATTCACAGTATTCATCTGCCCCTCCTTTATATGAAAGCATGACAGAATTTTTCTGAAAATCAGCAAGAAATACATCAGGGCCCAAAACATACTGAGCAACAGAGAATTAAAATTGGGGAAATTATTGAGAATTTTCCCTCTTTCTATTTGTGACAAAATGGAACTAGCGCTCATAAGACCAATTTGGTCACAGAGTGAATTTTGCTGAAAATATATGAGTGCAGATGAGGCAATCAACCTAATAGTGCTGTAACGGGTGTATGAACTTAAAGAGCTGTAGGAAGTCAGACAAGCTGTATCTTAGAGGAGCAGTTTGAGTTGCCAGAGGACAAAGGGAAAGGGATAACAATCCAGGCCAACCGATTCCCCTTCCTGCTCCCTGTCCCACCAAACCTGCCTTTCCTTCACTCCCCCTAACCCAATCAAGAGCCACTCCACCAACCTAAGTGTTCAGGCCCCAAAACTAGGAGTCATCCTTGACTTCTCTCTTAGCCCCACTCCCCACTTCCTAAAAGTAACCACTTCTCAGAGTGGCCTCCAATGCCACCTTAGTTCAAGCCATCTCTTGCCTAAAACATGACTAAAGCCTCCTAGCTCATCTTCCTGATGACACCCTCTACCTTTTTCCTCCCTTCACACTACACATAGCCTCAAACTGATCTTTTAAAGAATGACTATCTGATGTTCTCACTCTCCTCCAAACGCTTCCCAGTACAATCAGAATAAATCCAAATTCACATTAGAGTTGCCCAGAGAGCTTTATAAAAATGTTGATGCCTGAATCCCCCACACAGATTCTAGGGTGTGGCCTGAGCCAGCTGGGGCACTGCAAATGTGCAGGCAGAGCTAAGACCCTACCAACCTGTCCAGTCTCATCTCCCCCCACTTCTCGCCTTGTTCCCTGAACCCCAAACACAGCAGCCTTCTCCCCCTCTCTCACGTGCCCAGCTCAGCCTTACAGCATGTGCACTGCAGGCCTATCTGTTGGGACCGATCTTCCCCTTGATCATCACTTGGCTATCAGCTCAAATGTCACTTCCTCGAGGAGGCCTTCCCAACCTTGGTGAACGCTGCCTATCATAGTGCATGGTATCCCTACATCATCACTAAGAAACTAGTAGAAAAGAGCAAGTCACATGGAAAGTAGGGAGCCCCTCATACTTATCCAAGATAAACAGTACCTACAACAGTGCAGGTGCTCAATGGATGCCTGTTGAATTAATGAATAAGCAAACAAACCACCAAAGACATAGACCCTCAAATGTGAGCTCCTATTGAGGACCCACCGTCCTATATCTGGGCTTTGGGGTGATACACTGTGAGTGGTGAGATATTCAATGCCAAGAACTATGGGGTAGGGCAAAGTATGTAAAGAGCCTAACAGCTCAGACATCTTATGTTCTAAAAGCAGACAATAAGAACTGCTAATCTGGCTAATTTTTCTACAAAACAAAAGCAGGAATTAGGAAGATTTCTTACAGCAAATGAATAACATAAACAATTAATCTTCTAGGTATATTAGCCAAACTCCTAAAACTGTGGCCTGGTATTGAAGACCTTCTATTATAAGGTAGAAAGGTCCACTTTCCTGCCCTTACATACACTCTCTCCTCTAGTCATACTAAGTAGGTTGACCCTTTTCCGGACTCACTTCATGCCTCTCATCCTCCATACCTTCATCATCCTTCCTCTGGCTCTGTAAATTCCCTTCTCTCCAAATCTCCATTTGTCAAAACTCCAACCATTCTTAAAAGTCCAGATAATAATACTATCATGTTTATAACACATTTCTTAATCACCAAACTCCTCAATACTCCATTCTTTCCCCTGTAGTATAGATTTTATTGTGATTTCCATGCTTTCACTCTGCCCCCTAAAATATACTCTCCATACATCAAACAGATTGAGCTTTAAAACAGAAAATCCCACCAAGTACTCCCCTTCAGTGGCTTCCCACTGCACCTCCAAACCCAACTCCTCATGGCTCCAGGCCCACCTCCCTCTTGGATCTCATCTTGGACACTCCTATCTTGCTCGCCCCAGCCATCCCAACTCCTGCCAGTTGTGCAGAGTGGCCCACTCTCCCCCTCAGGGCACTTTCCCCTTTGTATTTACTTCTCCCTCTGACCAGGACACTCTTCTCTTGGCACTCTCCAAGACTGGCTTCCTCTCATCCTTCAGATGTCTCCTGAAATAGCCCTCCTCAAGAAGCCTTCCCAGCCTACCCTAGGAAGACAGCTTCCCCCTTTGCTGCCACTGCAGAGTATTTGTTCCCTTCATGGCCCTTTTCACAACCTTTCCTCTCTC
Organism: Halichoerus grypus; assembly: GCF_964656455.1. Taxonomy (NCBI): domain Eukaryota; kingdom Metazoa; phylum Chordata; class Mammalia; order Carnivora; family Phocidae; genus Halichoerus; species Halichoerus grypus. Next base: position 152,619,528 of record NC_135717.1, on the reverse strand, counting down.
TCCATTAGCACATAAGCCCTGAGGAGGTGGTGACCACACCTGCCTTGTCACCACTATTACATTGTCCCCTCAGTCCCTGGCAGAATGCCTGGGTGTATAGCCAGGGTGTGTGTGTGTGTGTGTGTGTGTGTGTGAATGAATGAACAAATGAATGCAAAAAAAATCATGTCTAATTATTAGCCTCCACAGGTAGATGAAGTCATTTTTCTCAGACCCACCACAGAACTTTGTCTTCTATCTCTCTAGTAGTCCTATTCTCAAGAAGTACCTTGAATTACAGTTATTTGTGTGTGAATTTGTCATCGACCAAACTAGATTTGTTCTTAATCATCTTTGTTTCCACCACAGTACCATATTAAGCTCAAAAAAGAAGGGTAAAAGAAAAGAGGATCAGGAGAGAGGAAAGGAGGAAGGAAGAGAGGAAAAAAAGGAGATGACAAAAGGGAAGGAAATCAGGAAATCATAAGAAAGAGATAAGAACAGAAAGAAGGAATCATAGGGAATATAAATATAACACAGAGATTAGTAAGGTAATGGTTTTCTTCTAACTGTAATTTTTTGGCCAACATTTCTGCATTTTTCCCTATCCTCTTTTCTACGTTCTTTTCATTTCAACTGAACATCCTCCCCATACTCTTGTGCCGCTTTTACCTTGGGGCCCAGATGGACAAGTGACAACTATTCTCCACTTTTCTTGGGGCTGGGTTAGCCCAATATGTCTACACAGACCGACCCTGAAAGCCCAAGGATAGCTGCCACTCCTCAGCATCCAGGGGAGTAACTAACAAGGCAGTCAACTCTAGATCAAAGTTTATTTTGAAAAGAGTAGACTACCAATAATTTCCATTCCTGGAAATCAAATGAACAGTCTTTGTTGTTCTCGCATTTTCCTTTGGCCACTTTTTTCTATCTGTGTTGAGCTGCATGTTTTCCTGTACTTCCTGTTGCTTGTTTTTCTGGGATCAGACGGAGGGAGCGTGCCTATGAATATATTGTACCAAAGGGATTTTTCAGTCCATTCATAAAAGAGAAAATTGTGGTTAACGAATTCCTTCCTTGGCTATAGGAAAAGAGGTGGTAATAAAGCGAGCAGTGGGGCAAAGGAAAATGAAGAATGAGATGAGGAAAGGCTCTCAGTGGGCAAAGTGCAAGCGAAGTTGGAAACAGAAATGATTTCAAAATAGCCAAATAGTGTTCTCTGGTGACTAACATGGAAGATGAACAGCTTCAGACAGCAAAATAATGGAATCAGTTTTTCATCCAAAGAACCCAAGAGGAATTTTTTTCCCTTTACCAAGTACCTAAGCAAAGAAAGAGAGAAGTTTGTAAATGTTCAGAAAAACTAGGTAAAGATTTATTATTATTCATTCATCTACGCAACTCTTTCTAACTGTAAAAGATTTTTTCTCTTCTTGTGCAATACTCCCCATTCCCTGTGCCCTCCCCCCACCTCCTAGGCAAGATTATATCAACAATTATTATTTCTTTGGTCTTTTTCCAGTCCAGTTACATCATGTGCAATAAAAGTAAACATACTTATAACACTGCATGTTGTGTAACACAATACAGTTCTCCATTCTGCTGGTCCTCAAAACTTAAAAAGTAATAAAAACTGTACACTCCCATAAAATTAAATGCCTTGATATGTCAAATTCTTAGTAGAATGTTTCTTAGTCCTTGAATTCCCAGAAACCTGTAAAGATAGCTCAGAAGAAACAAAGTACTATAAAAGCACAACAAATAATAGCACAAAATGTTATAAGAACTTATCTGATTTCATAAGAGTTAGCTGTGAACAGTCCCAGCCTAAAGGTTCCATACTTTTTTTTCTTATAATAAAATAATATCTTAAAATTGGATTCTTGAAGTTAAACTATGTATTCCCAGGATCTTAATGAAGCTTTTGAAGATTATTTATTTGACAGAGAGATAGAGCCAGAGAGCACAAGCAGAGGGAATGGCAGAGGGAGAAGGAGAAGCAGGCTCCCTGCTGAGCAGGGAGCCTGATGCGGGGCTCAATCCCAGGCCCCTGGGATCATGACCTGAGCCAAAGGCAGATGCCCAACATCTGAGCCACCCAGGCACCCCTTAATGAAGCTTTTGAATATAAATCGATATAAAGTAGTATCACATCAAAATCTACCAAATCTAAAATTAATGAAAAATCATGTAAATCAAACTAACAACAAATCAAATCATCTGAATAATGCCAAATGTAAAACCTTCAACTGTATCTAAAACTCTGAAACACTGAGATGATCTTATTTTATTTAAAGCTGCCATTGGGGCACCTGGGTTGCTCAGTCAGTTGAGCATCTGACTCTTGATTTCCTTGATTTCCTTGATTTAGTTTCAGGTCATGATCCCTGCGTCCTGAGACTGAGTCATGAATGGGGCTCCACACTCAGCAGGGAGTATGTGGCTGCTTCACTCCCGCTGTCCCTCCCCCAACTCATGCACACACTCTCTCTAAAATAAATATGTTCAAAAAAATAAATAAAGCTGCCATAACTAAAAAAGAACCACAAAAGTTGTAACTAAAAGAAATGAGTCAAATTGTAAATTATATGTCTTAGTATCCTATGAGAAATATTTAAGTTATTGATTTAGAGATTTACGTTTACTTCCTTAAAAATTGTGGAGTTTCTAGACAAGTCCCCAAATCATTTTTGTTTGATAAATTATACAATAAGAATTGCAAGGAGCAAAAAAATCTCATATTCATTGCTAAACATATGTTCTAATAAATTTTCAGAACCAAATTCTAGATTCTAATCTCAAACATCCAGATTGCTTGTCCACAGAGTAGGGACTGGTCTTCATTCTTTATTTGGTATTGTACCTTTTGGAGCAAATCAACCATGGTAATAATATTAGCAATGAGGATCAACTGATATACTTAACTCCTTAGCAAATAGGAATGTAGGATATGAACACGCATTACCAAACTTGAATAAAAGAAGCAGTGTACCATATTATCTGCTCTACCTCAATTATGTACTGAGTCCAACCACCCTTTGCCAACTGCACCACTTCTGCACCTGTCCAATTAACCATCATCCCTCACTTGGACAACTGCCACGGCCTCTTGACTGGCCTCCCTGCTCCTTCCCAATCCTCAATAATCCATTTTTCCACTCCAAAGCCAAAGGAGTCTTTCAAAACTATCTACTAGAATATGATACTCCCCTGCACATTTTCTCTTCCTTTCTTCCTCCTCCTATCCTTCTTTTCCTGCAGGAATAGACTGGATGAACAACATTCTATGGTTGTTTTCTCCTTCTCAAGCTCTGATGAGATGGGGCTAAGAAAATTGGTCCCCAAAATTAGTGCCTTCTTAGTAGTGATATCTTACTACTTTCAAAATTTGCAACACAAAAATTGCAAGAGTTATTAACACCTCACTTATCCAGAAGCCACATGTCTGATGAGCCCAACTATCTAAAATACTACTGAGAAGAACCAGAGGTTACAGAAATAGGAAAGGAGACTCTTAGATATGACAAAGTCCCCACATTAAAGTACCCGCATGTTTTAGACAAACCTAATAACCCCGATCATCTACTTTCCTACATATAATCAGAGAGAATATATTGCTGGGGACTGGAGCTCTTGAGGCAGTCACGTGGCAGTATCAGAAAGTGAACACTAATAGCCTGCCAGAGAGGAGGAGACAGCAAAACTATGAAAAATAGGCATGAGAATTAAAAACAACAACAACTATATATGGTACTCAGTGCCATGGAAAAAGTCTACCTGGAGTAGACCCTATAGTGTATCACTGTATTATAGCACCATGTTTCCAAACTGATCCTGAAATAACAGGAAAACATTAGATGGTATTCCAAATACTTCATTAAGAAGATGGGGAAATGTACAATATGTTTTAGTAAATTTTCCAACAAAGCAGTTGCAGTAGTTTTAAGTGACGGTGCTTAAAAGGTTACAATTCATTTACCCCCTATATAAAAGAATCCATTCCTCCATGACAGCGGTAATAAAGTCAACAAAATTATTGATTGGCAAAGAAATTAATCTTGTTTAAGTGGAGGGCTTTTTTGGTTAGTGGTGTGCTCATCTCAAGAGGGCGCTCAAGGCTTCCCTGCCTGTAGGTGTGCTGGAGGAGGGAGGCATCCCAGGATAGATGAAGGCAGGGAGGCCGTGTTCTCACCACTTGGAAGTTCCGTGGATACCTGACAAGCTAAGAGGTTATGGGGATAATCCTGTCTGGCACATTTTCATCAGCTTTTTCCCCCGTTGGACCCATATCCTCTTTGGACTACTCCTCCCTCTCCTACTCCTGGATACAAAGGCTGCCTACTACTTGGGAAGACGTGGCCCTTCTTCATTCAAAAAATATTTATGAACCATCTATTATAGATAGGGCCTTGTTTTAGATGCTGGGGATACAGCAGTACACCAGAAATGCCTTGAAATAGACAGCTCTGCCCTAGGCCTTCACTGTCATGCAGGGTACAGGATGAAATGAGGACCCAGGTGAGGGGCCTTCCAAATCAAAAGGAGATAAAAGCCTGCACAGAGGAAATGCTGGACTCCTCTGAAATGTGGCCTCGTAAGCCCACCACTCCTTCGTGAGAGATAAAGCCACATTCAGGAGCTGTATCCATTTGCCATCGGATACAGCCCTTGTCCTAACTGGTTAGAGCATATCTTTCACCCAAAGTATGCAAAAGCTACAGCCCTTAGTACAAATCTGTGTCCAAATGCCTCATGTCTGCTAACCCACTAATCCACAGTGGACTCTGCCTCTCACAGTTAAACACACAGAGCGAGTTTGACCAGTCTATTTCTCCTTAAGATTTAACAGGAGATGTGGTCTCAGTAGTTGGCAAAATAAGATTTCAAAATTCCTCAGTGATCACTATCACAACCTAAAATCCCTACCTTTAATATTAACATGGCTGACATCCTTAGCAGGCCTAAAATAGAAAGAAAGGCCTTATAAGTGAACCCAAAGGACCTCTCTACATTATGAGTTAACTAGATAGTCACCATCCCAAGTCCTTAATGCTGACTATACTTTGGAATGCCACCTGGAAACCTTCAGCAAATGCCGTTCTTCACCCTCTTTGGATAGAACTTCTGAGTTCAGTCTGGATAGAAGATTAATAGTAACTATAGCTTTTAGGCAAATACAAAATGATTCTGTTATTGGTGGAAACTGAGAACAGCAATTAGATATGGGCATACTTTAAAAAAACTTCTTTGTTAATTTGTGGGTAAAAGAACCTCAGTTTTAGGTTTTAAAATGTTAAGCCTTAAAAAATTGTTTTAAAATATATTCATCTTTTTGTGATAGCAAGCCTGCAAAATGACCCAATAATTCTTGCCTCCCAGTATCCACACCGCTGTGTAACCCTCCCACCCGACCCCACTCAGGGTGAAACCAGTAAGATATTCCTGAAACGACAGAGGAGTGTGACTTCCAAGACTAAGTCATAAAAGATATTCTGGCTTCCACCTTGCTCTGTGAGACTGTTTGCCCTAGGGGAAGCTGGTCTCCATGCTGTAGCTCATAAAGGAGCTCAAATGGGAGGGAAGTGAGACCTGCCAACACCCAACTCCATGTGAGTTGCTATATCAGTCTCAGTCTATTGAAAGTGATGGTATGGGCGAGGAAGGCATCCCCTAGGCCCAATTACTTGTGTGGAGCCCTGACATCTCCCTGATCAAAGCCAATGTCCTCGCTGGACCAGCCCTTGTGGTTCTTATGACTGCAGGACACAACTTCAGCAAACCATCAGGGAACTTCAGAGAATAAGATTTTTTACTCACAAGCCCTGGAGGATATGTGGGATGCCCAATGGCCACACACCAAGGTCGGAGATTAGAGAGAGAGAGAGAAGGGAAGGAAGAACCTGAGGCTCAGCCTTTACTAGGGTCTAAGGGTTGGGGCCTAGAGTTTCATGGGTCCTCTCTTTATTGGCAAATTTCAAGCATTAAAGCATGAGAAGGGAGAAGCAGGGTCACCCAAGTGGTCAGTTACCTAGGTTACCAGGGTCTTTCTTTTTTTAAGATTTTATTTATTTGACAGAGAGAGACACAGCGAGAGAGGGAACACAAGCAAGGGGAGTGTGAGAGGCAGAAGCAGGCTTCCCGCGGAGCAGGGAGCCCGATGCGGGGCTCGATCTCAGGACCCTGAGATCATGACCTAAGCCAAAGGCAGACGCTTAATGACTGAGCCACCCAGGCGCCCCTACCAGGGTCTTTCTAAAAGAGGAACTTCATGGGTGGGGGTAGCCTGGTTCCTTAACTAGTTTTGCTAGTAGCTGTGTTATGCAGCTGGAAATATGTTGATTCAAGATGGATGTCTTTGAAGTAGATGCCTCAGCAATGACAAGCTTAATGTCAGGCACTTAGATTACAATCAAAACGTCTAACGCGAGGCACTTATACTACATGACGGCACCATCTTCGAAGTGTATTCTCCAGCTCCATGCTAGCCTTCAGACCCCTCCAGTCCCAGCTGACATCTTGAGATGTCATGAGAGATTCCAAGCCAGAGCTATTCAGCTAAGGCACTTCCAAATCCCGGACCAAAAGAAAATGTGGGAGATAATAAATGCTTACTGTTATGAGCTGCTAGATTTGGGGGTAATCTGTTATGCAGCAATAGATAACTAATATAAAACTTTATAGTGTTAGGTTGCTAGCTGACAAATGAACCATTCAATGTTCACTATCAATTCATCCTAGATCCAGCTACTACATATATTTGCACAAACAATACATATATACCCATAGTCAACAGCACGAACTCAAAGTCAAACTAACTGGCTTCAAAGGTACGCTCTACACTGTGTGATCTGAGACAAGTTATTCACCTGTCCAGTCCTGTAAAATGGGGATAATGACAGTACCTGTCTCATAAGATTGTTGTGAGAACCGAGTAATCCTAGGAAAGAACAATGTCAGGAACGTAGAAAGTGCTCAATAATTCTATCTACTGTGATGTACGAATAAATAAAGGAGACGATTCTTTTTAAAAGAGTAAAAATGACAGTAGAATGAATTGGAAAAACACATTCATTTGGCTGTTGATTCTATCTTTTTGTGGCTTCTGCAACATGTAGGAAAGGGAAAAAAAAAAAAAAAAAAAAGAAGCCGAGAGACCAAAGCAGGCAGACAAGATTCAGGTCAATAAGCCTTACCCACATCTAACCAGGGTAAAGTAGGGTGACCATATAGTTTACCATAAAAACAGGGATACCTCCAAGAGTGAAAACGAGCCCTATTGAGAATGATGTTGAGTAAACAGGCCTAAAACAGCATGGTCTCTAGCAAAACAGGTATATAAACATCCTTAAGTAACTATGGGGGGGGGGGGGGACAAAAACTGTAGAAGATGACAATAAAGCTCTGGAAAAGAGATTCAAATTCCTGAGCTATCCTGAGAGGAGCAGTCAAAGTTAAGAATTTAGAGTCAAGGGGCACTTCGATGGCTCAGTCGGTTAAACGTCTGCCTTTGGCTCAGGTCATGATCGTGGAGTCCTGGGATTGAGCCCTACATCGGGCTCACTGCTCAGTGGAGAGCCTGCTTCTCCCTCTGCCCCTTACCCTGCTCATGCTCTCTCCCTCTCTCGCTCTCCCTCAATCTCTCAAATAAATAAATCTAAAAAAAAAAAAGGAATTTAGAGTCAAGTGTGTAAAGCATTATACTAGAACCCTGACTGAGATCAGTTGTAGGATTCCTCTGCACAGCGATGGAGAATTAACAATTACCAAAAGGAGAGTTAATAATTTACCAAAAGGTACCAAATGAAGGTTTTATTTCCTTAGTTTTTCTCTTCCTGTGTCATCTGTTCAAATAAAGAGTCAATCTTCCTTAAGTTTTTAATGGGGCACACCACATACTAATGTAGGTTTCAGTTAATAGCGACTTTAACTGAACTTCAGTTTAGATAAAGAGGCTATGAAAACAGCATCAGCTGGTGACAGCCCGCCCTCATTGTAGGCAAAGAACCTTTGAGGAAATAAATAGTATGCAGTGCTGAACTTCCAAATACACCTGGTGAGATTTTAGTGAGTTCCTATGCTTTTAGTCTAGTAATTCTTTATGGTAAACAACTCAGAATCCACTTTTTCCTATAATTATGTTCATGCTTTTTTTTTTTTTAAGCAGAAAAAAAAGTAAGACTGTATTTGTGGAAAGACTCTCAAGTTTACTTAGTTATTTCTTTTGCTACCATACAAGAAAGAGTACGGTACATATAGGCTCATTCCCGGGGTCAATTCAATGAGACTGGCTAAGATTCATGAAGATTATTTACACTGAACTTGTACAGGGGCAGATGCCCTCACAGAACTTTTTAAAATACAGCTCTACTGTAAGCAAAATTTTTACCTATGTATCACACCATAATTCCCCTTATTGTGACATCTATGATGTTTCCACATTCAGAAGTTACATGGTAGCATATAATTAGGTAATTTGGATAGTGACATGTACATTAAGGTCTAAGGACTTTACCGAATATGAATGTCAAAATATGATTTTTAAAAGGCTAAAAATATAGTTCACATACAAATATATAGTGAGCACATGTCAGAGACTTATGTAACTCATTAATGAGGAAAACAGCAAGGTAGCAAAGAAATTGTTATAGTGAATTAAAAAAAAATACTCGAACAAGATTGCTAAATTACATACAAAACCAGTTAATGTTCTATAAGGGTAATAAAACATAACCCTTGGAGTTATCTCTTCTACCTGAGAGAAATCGTTTGTACCAGAACAATTTTCTGTAAGTTAACTTCTAACTTTAACAGTCTGAGGACTAATTAAAAGCAGATAGTACCTAGAACAGTTACATTCTCTAGAGAATCAGAGGTCTTACTGTACAATGCTCTAGTATGACCTTAAAAGGTTATACCTTTGTCTTATTTTATTACCAAGTTTCAGAACATTTTTCTTCACCTGAATAAAATCCTGATTCAGTTGTCCATTATGATAACAACTATACTTTTCTCCCTGAAAAACACACCTAATTAAAAAACCAGAACAGAGGCTAGATCTGAGGTTCAGGTGTCAAATTTATACCCCAAAGTTCCTTTCCACACTGTACTTACCTCTCATTATTAGGGTTCTATGCCAAACAATGATGTTCAGTCATGAAGTGGCCCTGCTTAGACAACAGTCTACTTAAGGCATAAACATGACATATTCTTCTTCATGTTCATCAAAAAGGCCCAGCAGATCTTGCTGTTTATTCATTCACATAAAAAACTTTACTGAGTACCTACTATGTACAAGGAGCTATATTAGGTCTGTTATGCTGAACCAAATTCTATAAAGGAAATCAGCACAGCCGAGAGAGAATGCCCCAAAGGTCCTGAAAGAAATGGAAAACACAGGGGGGGCGGAGCAAGATGGCGGAGGAGTAGGAGACCTGGATTTCGTCTCCTCTCAGGAATTCAGCTGGATAGGGATCAAACCATTCTGAACACCTACAAACTCAACAGGAGATCGAAGAAAAGAATAGCAACAACTCTCTGAACAGAAAAGCGACCACTTTCTGGAAGGTAGGACGTGCGGAGAAGTGAATCCGAGGCGATATTCGGGAGGATAGACGGCGGGGGAGGGGCCACCGTCGGCGGCTTCTGGCAAGTGATAGAGCCCCAGAGCACAAAATCGGAACTTTTAGAAGTCTGCTCCGCTGAGGGACGTCACTCTGGTGGCGAAGTGGGGGGTGGAACCCTCGCAGGACAGTGTGGTCTCAGGACCCTCGGGGTCACAGAAAGACCGGGGGTGCCTGAGTGCGGCAGAGCTCCCAGGTATCGGAGCAGGGAAGCCGGCTGCAGAGATGGAGCCCAGGCGCGGGCTCTCAGCTCGGGGTTGCCATAAACCGTGATCCGCAGCACAGTCGGGCCCCTGCTCCTCCAGCAGGGACCCAACAAGCGGCAGATCCGGGGAGACTCACCTTCTTCCCCCGGGAGGAGAGGTGCGGAAGCGCACCGTGGGGATCTGCTGGGTTTGGAGACTCCACCCGGGGTCGGGTGCCAGAGATAGAAACGCGCGGTCACAGGCCGGGTGAGCGCGGAGTGTGGCTGGAGACCGGGAAGACAGGAGTGACTGACTGCTTTTCTCTGGGGGCTCGCTGAGGAGTGGGACCCCGAGTTCTCGGCTCCTCCGGGGCGGAGACTGGGAGGCCGCCATTTTCACTCTCCGCCTCCAAAGCTGTATGGAAAGCTTGCAGGGAACAAAAGCTCCCGAGAGCAAACCCGAGCAGATTACTTAGCCCGGACCGGCAAGGGCGGGGCAATTTTGCCTCCGGCAAAGACATTTGGGAACCACGGCAACAGGCCCCTCCCCCAGAAGATCAGTGAGAACAGCCAGCCAAGACCAAGTTTACCGATCAATGAGAACGGCAGAACTCCAGCGCTAGGGGAATACTGCACATAGAATTCATGGCTTTTTTACCATGATTCTTTAGTCTTTCAAAGTTAATTATTTTTTTTAACTGTCTTTTTTTCTTTTTTCTTTTTTCTTTTTTTTTTGAATTTTTCTTTTTCCCTTTTTCAACCAACATCTTATCAATCCCTTTTTTAAAAAAAAAACATTTTTATTTTTCATTTTTAAAGTCATATTCTATCCCTTCATAGTAGTTACCCATATTTTTGGCATATATATATAAGTTGTTCTCTCTTTAAAATCTTGAGATAGTTTCTTCTAACAGATCAAAATATACTCTAAATCTCTAGTGTATGGTTTTTTTCTACTCCCCTGCCTGATCACATTCTCTCCCTTTTTTCTTTCTTTTTTTTTTTAATCCTCTTCTTTCTTTTTTCAAACAACTTATCAAATCCTTTTTTAAAATTTTTTATAATTTCCATCTTTACAGTCATATTCCATCCCTTCATCATATCAACCCTTATTTTTGTACATATATAAGTTTTTCTTTCTTTAAAATTTTGGGAGGGACTTTCTTTTAACAGACCAAAATACACCCAAAATCTAGTGTGTGGCACTGATCTATAAACCAGCCTGATCATATTTGATCACATTCTGTTTTTGTTTTGTTTTGTTTTGTTCTGCTTTTGTTTGTTTTTATCTTTATCTTTTTCTTTTTTTTTTCTTTCTTTTTCTTTTTTCCCTCTTTCCCTTTCTTTTCCCACTGCTTCAGGTCTTTTCTGATTTGTTTAGAGTATATTTTCTGGGGACGTTGTTACCCTGCTAGCATTTTGTTCTCTCATTAATCTATTCTCCTCTGCACAAAATGACAAGACGGAAAAAATCACCTCAACAAAAAGAACAAGAGGTAGTACCGACTGCCAGGGACCTACTCAATACGGACATTAGTACGATGTCAGATCTAGAGTTCAGAATCATCACTTTAAAGATACTAGCTGGGCTTGAAAAAAGCATGGAAGTTATTAGAGAAACCCTTTCTGGAGAAGTAAAAGAACTAAAATCTAACCAAGTCGAAATCAAAAAGGCTATAAATGCGGTGCAATCAAATATGGGGGCGCTAACTGCTAGGATAAATGAGGCAGAAGAAAGAATCAGTGAGATAGAAGACCAAATGATGGAAAATAAAGAAGCTGAGAAAAAGAGAGATAAACAACTACTGGATCACGAGGGCAGAATTCGAGAGATAAACGATACCATAAGACGAAACAACATTAGAATAATTGGGATCCCAGAAGAAGAAGAAAGAGAGAGAGGGGCAGAAGGTATAATGGAGCAAATTATAGCAGAGAACTTCCCTAATTTGGGGAAGGAAACAGGCATCAAAATCCAGGAAGCACAGAGAACCCCTCTCAAAATCAATAAAAATAGGTCAACACCCCGACATCTAATAGTAAAACTTACGAGTCTCAGAGACAAAGAGAAAATCCTGAAAGCAGCTCGGGAGAAGAGATATGTAACCTACAATGGTAGAAACATTAGATTGGCAACAGACTTATCCACAGAGACCTGGCAGGCCAGAAAGGACTGGCAGGACATATTCAGAGCACTAAATGAGAAAAATATGCAGCCAAGAATACTATATCCAGCTAGGCTGTCATTGAAAATTGAAGGAGAGATAAAAAGCTTCCAGGACAAACAAAAACTAAAGGAATTTGCAAACACGAAACCAGCCCTACAAGAAATCTTGAAAGGGGTCCTCTAAGCAAAGAGAGACCCTAAAAGCAACATAGACCAGAAAGGAACACAAACAATATACAGTAACAGTCACTTTACAGGCAATACAATGGCACTAAATTCCTATCTTTCAATAGTTACCCTGAATGTAAATGGGCTAAATGCCCCAATCAAAAGACACAGGCTATCAGATTGGATTAAAAAATAAGACCCATCGATATGCTGTCTGCAAGAGACTCATTTTAGACCCAAAGACACCCCCAGATTGAAAGTGAGGGGGTGGAAAACCATTTACCATGCTAACGGACACCAAAAGAAAGCTGGGGTGGCAATCCTTATATCAGACAAATTAGATTTTAAACCAAAGACTGTAATAAGAGATGAGGAAGGACACTATATCATACTTAAAGGGTCTATCCAACAAGAAGATCTAACAATTGTAAATATCTATGCCCCTAACATGGGAGCAGCCAATTATATAAGCCAATTAATAACAAAAGCAAAGAAACACATTGACAACAATACAATAATAGTGGGGGACTTTAACACCCCCCTCACTGAAATGGACAGATCGTCTAAGCAAAAGATCAACAAGGAAATAAAGACTTTAAAAGACACACTGGACCAAATGGACTTCACAGACATATTCAGAACATTCCATCCCAAAGCAACAGAATACACATTCTTCTCTAGTGCCCATGGAACATTCTCCAGAATAGATCACATCCTAGGTCATAAATCAGGTCTCAACCGGTACCAGAAGATTGGGATCATCCCCTGCATATTTTCAGACCACAATGCTTTGAAACTAGAACTCAATCACAAGAGGAAAGTCGGAAAGAACTCAAATACATGGAGGCTAAAGAGCATCCTACTGAAGAATGAATGGGTCAACCAGGAAATTAAAGAAGAATTAAAAAAATTCATGGAAACCAATGAAAATGAAAACACAACTATTCAAAATCTTTGGGATACAGCAAAGGCAGTCCTAAGAGGAAAGTATATAGCAATACAAGCCTTTCTCAAGAAACAAGAAAGGTCTCAAGTACACAACCTAACCCTACACCTAAAGGAGTTGGAGAAAGAACAGCAAATAAAGCCTAAACCCAGCAGGAGAAGAGAAATAATAAAGATCAGAGCAGAAATCAATGAAATAGAAACCAAAAGAACAGTAGAACAGATCAATGAAACTAGGAGCTGGTTCTTTGAAAGAATTAACAAGATTGATAAGCCCCTGGCCAGACTTATCAAAAAGAAAAGAGAAATGACCCAAATCAACAAAATCATGAATGAAAGAGGAGAAATCACAACCAACACCAAAGAAATACAAACAATTATAAGAACATATTATGAGCAACTCTATGCCAGCAAATTAGATAACTGGAAGTAATGGATGCATTCCTAGAGATGTATCAACTACCAAAACTGAACCAGGAAGAAATAGAAAACCTGAACAGACCTATAACCACTAAGGAAATAGAAACAGTCATCAAAAATCTCCCAAAACACAAAAGCCCAGGGCCAGATGGCTTCCCAGGGGAATTCTACCAAACATTTCAAGAAGAATTAATACCTATCCTTCTGAAACTGTTCCAAAAAATAGAAATGGAAGGAAAACTTCCAAACTCATTTTATGAGGCCAGCATTACCTTGATCCCAAAATCAGACAAAGACCCCATCAAAAAGGAGAATTACAGACCAATATCCCTGATGAACATGGATGCAAAAATTCTCATCAAAATACTAGCCAATAGGATCCAACAGTACATTAAAAAGATTATTCACCACGACCAAGTCGGATTTATCCCTGGGCTGCAAGGTTGGTTCAACATCCGCAAATCAATCAACGTGATACAATACATTAACAAAAGAAAGAACAAGAATCATATGATCCTCTCAATAGATGCAGAAAAAGCATTTGACAAAGTACAGCATCCTTTCTTGATCAAAACTCTTCAGAGTATAGGGATAGAGGGTACATACCTCAATATCATAAAAGCCATCTATGAAAAACCTACAGCGAATATCATTCTCAATGGGGAAAAACTGAGAGCTTTCCCCCTAAGGTCAGGAACGCGGCAGGGATGTCCACTATCACCACTGCTATTCAACATAGTATTGGAAGTCCTAGCCACAGCAATCAGACAACAAAAAGAAATCAAAGGCATCCAAATTGGCAAAGAAGAAGTCAAACTCTCACTCTTTGCAGATGATATGATACTTTATGTGGAAAATCCCAAAGACTCCACCCCAAAACTGCTAGAATTCATACAGGAATTCAGTGAAGTGGCAGGATATAAAATCAATGCACAGAAGTCAGTGGCATTCCTATACACCAACAACAAGTCAGAAGAAAGAGAAATTAAGGAGTCGATCCCATTTACAATTGCACCCAAAACCATAAGATACCTAGGAATAAATCTAACCAAAGAGGCAAAGGATCTGTACTCAGAAAACTATAAAATACTCATGAAAGAAATTGAGGAAGACACAAAGAAATGGAAAAACGTTCCATGCTCATGGATTGGAAGAACAAATATTGTGAAGATGTCAATCCTACCTAGAGCAATCTACACATTCAATGCAATCCCCATCAAAATACCATCCACTTTCTTCAAAGAAATGGAACAAATAATCCTAAAATTTGTATGGAACCAGAAAAGACCCCGCATAGCCAGAGGAATGTTGAAAAAGAAAAGCAAAGCTGGCGGCATCACAATTCCGGACTTCCAGCTCTACTACAAAGCTGTCATCATCAAGACAGTATGGTACTGGCACAAAAACAGACACATAGATCAATGGAACAGAATAGAGAGCCCAGAAATGGACCCTCAACTATATGGTCAACTAATCTTTGACAAAGCAGGAAAGAATGTCCAATGGAAAAAAGACAGTCTCTTCAACAAATGGTGTTGGGAAAATTGGACAGCCACATGCAGAAGAATGAAACCGGACCATTTCCTTACACCACACACAAAAATAGACTCCAAATGGTTGAAAGACCTCAATGTGAGACAGGAGTCCATCAAAATCCTAAAGGAGAACACAGGCAGCAACCTCTTCAACCTCAGCCGCAGCAACTTCTTCCTAGAAACATCGCCAAAGGCAAGGGAAGCAAGGGCAAAAATGAACTATTGGGACTTCATCAAGATAAAAAGCTTTTGCAAAGCAAAGGAAACAGTCAACAAAACCAAAAGACAACTGACAGAATGGGAGAAGATATTTGCAAATGACATATCAGATAAAGGGCTAGTATCCAAAATCTATAAAGAACTCATCAAACTCAACACCAAAAGAACAAAGAATCCAATCAAGAAATGGGCAGAAGACATGAACAGACATTTTTCCAAAGAAGACATCCAAACGGCCAACAGACACATGAAAAAGTGTTCAATATCGCTCGGCATCAGGGAAATCCAAATCAAAACCTCAATGAGATATCACCTCACACCAGTCAGAATGGCTAAAATTAACAAGTCAGGAAATGACAGATGTTGGCGGGGATGCGGAGAAAGGGGAACCCTCCTACACTGTTGGTGGGAATGCAAGCTGGTGCAGCCACTCTGGAAAACAGTATGGAGGTTCCTCAAAAAGTTGAAAATAGAGCTACCATATGATCCAGCAATTGCACTCCTGGGTATTTACCCCAAAGATACAAAAGTAGGGACCCGAAAGGGTACGTGCACCCCGATGTTTATAGCAGCAATGTCCACAATAGCCAAACTGTGGAAAGAGCCAAGATGTCCATCAACAGATGAATGGATAAAGAAGATGTGGTATATATATACAATGGACTATTATGCAGCCATCAAAAGGAATGAGATCTTGCCATTTGCAACGACGTGGATGGAACTGGAGGGTATTATGCTGAGCGAAATAAGTCAAACAGAGAAAGACATGTATCATATGACCTCACTGATATGAGGAATTCTTAATCTCAGGAAACAAACTGAGGGTTGCTGGAGTGGGGGGTGTGGTGGGAGGGATGGGGTGACTGGGTGATGGACACTGGGGAGGGTATGTGTTCTGGTAAGCGCTGTGAATTGTGCAAGACTGTTGAATCTCAGATCTGTACCTCTGAAACAAATAATGCAATATATGTTAAGAAAGAAAAAAAGAAGAAGAAGAATGTAGCAGGAGGGGAAGAATGAAGGGGGGGAAATCGGAGGGGGAGAAGAACCATGAGAGACGATGGACTCTGAAAAACAAACTGAGGGTTCTAGAGGGGAGGGGGGTGGGAGGATGGGTTAGCCTGGTGATGGGTATTGAGGAGGGCATGTTCTGCATGGAGCACTGGGTGTTATGCACAAACAATGAATCATGGAACACTATATCTAAAACTAATGATGTAATGTATGAGGATTAACATAACAATAAAAAAAATTAAAAAAAAAAGAAATGACAAACACAAAAACTCTATCACAACTGTAAAACGAAGGAAGTAAAAGAGAAAGGATGAGAAGAGAAAGCATGTCAATGCTGGCAGCAAAGGATGGGTGTACTGGAGGATAAACAGACAAAATCCATAGTTGGAGGCAAAAAACAGGTAACAGAATTGCTCAATATTACAGAAGTGACTGCTCATGCATTCTTTCACCAAAAAGCAATTTACTGATGATCGTTAATTGGATTTGAAGAGAAAATCTAAAAAATAAAGAGGGACAAATGGCTTCAAATTATTTACATTTCAGTTAAAAACCAGGGAAATACTGAATATTACCAAAAGAGCCTAACACCCTGCCAGTTTTTAATATTACATGATGTCCCCTTGAGAGGCAAAGTGGACTCATGCAAACCATGTCCCTTCCAGGCTTAAAAACCTTCTGGAGTTTCCTGTTCTTATGAAATCCATACTTCTGTTCAGAGTTTACAAGGCTCAGCAAGGTCTGGCCCCAGCATGCCTTTCCCTCCATCCCTGATCCCCTCTCCCTTGGTCATGAAATTCCAACAGGGCTTCTGAAGGTCTAGGAAACACCAAGCTCCTCCCCATCTTAGGTCTTTCAAACCTGCTGGCCCTCTATCTAGGATTCTCCTGGCATGGCTAACTCTGCCCATCCTTCAAAATCCAACTTCAATATCACCTCCTCAGGGAGACCTTCCCTAACCACCCCATCTCAAGGAGTCCTCAACCACCCACTTACCCACCTACATCTCATTATCTTCTTAGTACCTTCATTTGTTTCCACGACAACAGGGATCTTGTCTACGTCATTAACCATTATATCCCCAGAATAGTACCTAACATATACTAAGCATTTAGTATTATTGAAAGAATTCATGTAGTCAATATGAAGAACTAGAGTACCACCAAACAGGGCCCACATCAAAGCCCTAGAATAGTAGTGCAACTTCTTGTGGCTTCTTGGAAGTCCTACTCTTACTCCTACTAGGCCCTGGCCCATGAGGCAGTATCAGACCTTGTGGCCGCAAACAGCTTCAGGCAAGCCCTGAAGACACCTGGTTCCAATCTAAATCTCAGAAGAGCCTGCAGATTACTCTCTCTTCCACAAGCTTCCAAGTCAGAAGGCCTACCAAGCCAAGATCAGGCTCTAAAGAGGGACTGGATACCCTGGTCAGGCCAGATACAAATACCCACACTTTAGGGCCTTCATGACCTTGCAGATCACTTCTCCATAACAGCTGCCACACTCATCCCCCTGAGAAGCTTCTCCCCTCCCTGCTTCTATATACACTGCATCTCCACCTGGGTCCTGGCTCCTCGCACCTCAGCCAGCGTTGTGGCCAGAGGGCGGTATGAGAGGGGACAACAATGCTGACAGATACTACTATTTATTGAACACCCATTCTGTGTGAGGCACTTTCACATAATAACATCACACCGACCTCAGAATCTACAATCTTCTCAACCACCCTAGGAAGCAGATCGGATTTTTTTTTTCTTCCCATTTTACAAGTTGCATAAACCACCTAAGGTCACACAGCTAGAGGGTAGCAGAGGCAAGATCTTAACCAAGGTTTAACTATCTTGAAAAGCTATATTATTTCTGGCACCATCTGGTGTCTTTACTGGCAGTCGTGGGGAAAGGATAGTAGAGGGGAGGGAAAATGCCATCCTGACATCACTGCCTTGCTCCCCCTCCCAAAACATTAAGAGGAAAGGAAAAGTTGGGGCGGGGCGGGGGGCGGTAAGGAGTAGAGAAATGAGTAAGAAGGATGCCTGGGTGGCTCAGTCGTTAAGTGGCTGCCTTTGGCTCAGGTCATGATCCCAGAGTCCTGGGATCAAGCCCCGCATCAGGCTCCCTGCTCAGTGGGAAGCCTGCTTCTCCCTCTCCCTCTGCTGCTCCCCCTGCTTGTGCTCTCTCTCTGTCAAATAAATAAAATCCTAAAAAAAAAAAAAAAAAGAAAGAAAGAAAGAAATGAGTAAGAGAAGGGAAAGAAAATTCCCCATCCCTGCTCTCTCTGCTCACCCCGATGCTTCGCTCCACCCCCACCCCACCCTTGGCCTTGCACCTTCGCCAACACCTGCCTGACAAGAGCTTCCCCTGGGATACAGGAGAGAGCATTTCTGCTCTGCCTCCAGCATCATGGAAACACTTCACTCTTGCTGCAAGGCCACCACAGAGTGAGGGCTTACTGGCGTCCTTAATTGGAATTCAACACATTTTTCCATAAAATTACATTACATTGTGGTTAAGGCTTATAATACCAGGGGCCTTTTTATTAAAAAAAGAAGAAGAAAAGAAAAAAAGAAGGATAATAGAGATCCACTAATCTGAAATCCAAAACGCTCTGAAAACCGTAAGTTTTTTCATAACTTATTTGGCAGCAAAACCTGACCTGACCTGAACTCATTTGGCCTGAATTTATTTGGCGACAAATCCTGACCTGAACTGACATGAGGTTATTTATAGTTTTTATTTATCCCACTGAGTGTGAATATTCATCAGTTACACTGCAAAAGTATTAATGTGTTTGATTATAGGATCCTGCTCCAGACCACACTGCAGTGCTATGTAATAACTGGTATATGCACAATATTATCCTTTAAAAAAAAAAATCAGAATCAGCAAAATCCAGCCTCAAAGGTTTTGAATAAAGAATTGTAGACCTGCATTTTCTCACATTTAACCTCTTTGAACCTTGGGTTCATCGCAAGTCTGAAATTAGGTCATAGACAACATCATTTCTTTAGGAAAATATATTCTTAATTTCAAACAAGCAACTTAAAAATGAACTTTTGGGACACCACTAATTCGTGGGTTGGAAACTATATAAAAATATACAATAAAGAAAAATTCGTCAGGATAAAAGGTTTCCATCCTTCAAAAAAAGATCAGATTCTGTTTCCCAATCCTACACAATCTTCAAGGAAGTCTTCAGCTTCCAAAAAATATGGCCAATCTTCTTGAACCCCTCTATGCACTGAGGAGAGTGCTGGGAGTATTAGAATGTGGACCAAAGAAAAGAGAGGTAATACTAGAAATCCTGTTAACTGCTTCCATTCTGTCATTCTGTTCATTTACATTTCTGCCAAAATTATGTTTTTATGATTTTTATTGCCATTCAAAGTTTACCTTTCTAGCAGAAGGAAAGCATCAAATGCCCCTTTCAACACGAGATATGTTCAAAGCAAAATTCCAATCTTCTTATAATCATCTTATGAATGGGATGAATCCTGTCGCTCCCATTTTGTTTGGTAGAAAAACCAGAGCCAAATTTATAACCTAGTTCTAGCCCCCGTATAGAATTTTATACTGTATGTTCTTTGTACTAACCCTACCCATACCAGTCTTGTTATATTTCTCCTATTTTCCTTTGGCCCAATTTCTTCATCTATTTATTTTATGTGGTGGTGGTGGTAGTAGTGGATGTAGTTGGGTGTGTTTGTATGTGTAAATTTCCTCAAAATCTTCTTTTAATAAGGTGGAGTTTGGATAAACAAATAAGTAATTGTATACTTAATAATGTACTGGCATGGATCCATTTACTCCCAGCTGTAGAGGCTTCAGTAATAACAGAACTCTAAATCATTCTACTTGATTAATTGCACGAATACTGAGCCATAATTAAAACCTTCTCTACCAAAATGCCCATGGCATCATTCATTATATGAAAATAATCATAAATTAGGGAAAGCAAAAACAGCATCTCAGCAGTGTTGCATGTTTCAAAAACATACACAATCACCCAAGATACGTAGTTAAGATTTGACCACACTTTACCCCAAAGGCTGGGGAAGCACGAGTTTCAAGTCTCAGCATTCATGCTATCTCTCTACTCCATATCCCCAGACCAACAGTTACTTCCTACGGCAGCACATCTGAGCCTGAGATTATGAAATCCCCACTGCTCGCACCAGGCCCCCTATTTGCTGGAGTTACTGGAAGACAATGGAACTACTGAAAGATGGGGAAGTCCTAAAGGCTATTCATAAAACCCCTAAGAGCTAAACACTTTCTGTTCTATGGCTGCATCTGGTGATGAACCTTTTATTTTCTTTTCAGTGGTTGCAAAGCATTTGAATTTTTCCATGTATAATCCATACTTCTGAAGAGTTGTCTAGTTAAAAAATTTCTGAAGGGAAAAATGAGGATTTAAGTAACAAATGGTAATCAAGATTCATAAATATGAAATTAGGATACACAACATAAGCCTGCCCTCCCAGAGCCCAAACTGTAAGAACCATGAAGCTCTACAAGAAGTGAAAAGGGGGTTTATATGTGCCCTACGAACAGAAGTCCCATAGTCTAGCACGTCCTAGGTATAAGTAAGTGGCAGCTAGGTCAGGGGACCTAGTTTCTTATCCAAAACTGGATTCTGACGAAATTCTATTTGAATACATCAAAACCTCTCCAAGGCTGAAATCAGACTGCAGAGGAAAACTATTCCTTTTAAAATGTAGTGATCGATATTATATATTAGTATTATAAACTGAAATCTATCTGATGTACCCCATATGAAGCCAAAAACAAAATGAAACAAGAGTGGGGAAGATTTTGCAACATAAAAGTCTGAGTCAAAAAAAAAAAACCAAAAACTTATTTCATTAAACCTCAAAAAAAAATTTTTTTTTCAGTGAGAGAGGGAACACAAGCAGGGGGAGTGGGAGAGGGAGAAGCAGGCTTCCCACTGAGCAGGAAGCCCGATGTGGGGCTTGATCCCAGGACCCTGGGATCATGATCTGAGGCGAAGGCGGATGTTTAATGATTGAGCCACCCAGGCGTCCCAAACCTCTAAAAATTCTTAAGCAATATTTCATATTGCCTGGCCTTTTTAAATTTTAATTTTACCTTGAAAAATTCTGAGTCCTACCTAAGATGCTTAAAATCTCTTTAAAACAATGGATTATGACTATTACCGTCACAGGAATGCTGTACCTAGAAGGGTGGGCTAAGCAGAATTCTAAAGATGTCCCCCAAGATTCCCATCCCCTGATGATTCAATCAAGCACTAAATGAGGTACTGCTGTGAAGGGGCTTTGCTGTGTAATTAAGGTTACTAATCAGTTGATTTTGCAGACATTAGCCTGAATTATTTTAATTACACAGGGAATTCAATTTAATATAAGGAATAATATTCTATTAAGAGCTCTCCAGCCACGAATGGACTGACTGCCTCAAGAAACAGGCAGAAATGTTATAAGATTCTTACAATTCCATAGGAAAAAAAAAAAAAAAATGGCCTGAATGACCTCTACTTTCCAAATCCAAACTTCTGTGATTCCATCCACTTAGTAACAGAGAGTTACACCGACTGCTACAATGTTGGCTTTATCGGAGTACTGGTTACGGTGCTATCGTTCTATAGAACGGGCACGTGAACTCCTTACACTTTAACATGAAGGTAGACAGGGCCATTCTCACAACAGAAATTAATAGCATTCTAAGTTTCTAAGTAGGAGTAACATATGAGTATACAAAAATGAAACTATTTCAAAGGGCAGCCTTTTGTTTTTGAGTCTGTAGAATTCCTTTGCAAAAGTGAAGTTTGGATGCATCCTTCTGGTTCGGAAGTGGAAGATGAGAATGAGAATGAGAGAGAGGCCCTGATGAGAAGGGACCCAGAACATAGCGTGTTAATGTTCCCCAGTCACCCCAACATCTGACTCTACTAGTACAGTCTGCCCCTTCAAAACAGAATCTGCAGAACCTGCTCATCACAGAACAGCCAGAAGTTTCCCGGCAACCTGTGATTGCTCGTTTCCTGAAGATGGGCAGCAGGCTGTTCTAAGGAATGCCAATTCTCCCTGTATTCTCTTTCCCAAACACAAAGGCAAGTGTTTATGCAAGGTTCACATTTCACTCAGGTTCCTGTTAGGTTTTGGTTTGTTTCCTTGAGATTGGCTGAGTTTCCCTGGTTTTGGTGGAGTGAGGACGAGCCAATCATTTCCTATTTACCTTTCACTAGGGCCAAATTGGACAAATGCAAATCAGAATGTCTTTCAAGTACACCTCTGTCACCCCCGGCACTGCCTTTGCGTAATATGCTGAGAACGAGGAGAAACTAGCCAGTCACCCGCAGATCACACCCAGGGCGCCCTTGCGGCAGCCCGGGGACTAGCCGCCTCCCAGACCAGGCTGCACTGGACCGGCGAGCATCCGAGCCAAGCTCTCGGCTTATCTGCTGTTCGCGCAGCGCCGCCACCACACTCACCAGTTCCTAGAGAAGGCATTCTGAGAAAAAAGAAAGAGCCCGGTTCCCTAGAAACATTAAATTAACACAAGGGATCTGGAAACGAAAGAGCAGATGCCTGAAAGCCTTCCCCTTGACTGTTTCCTGCCTTCTTGGAAAATCTTTGCATTAAAATAGATTGGATTACCCTGCAGAGCCAGATGCTGCTCGAGAACTTCATTTTGGGTTAACGTGAAAGCAAAGTTTGCCATCTTTTAAAAAGCTTTTTCTTTCCGAGGTGGTCTGAATATCGCCTTTGGATTGTTGATATCAGCTAGGACGTAAAGCTGATATTTTTTTGCATTACAATAGAGAGCTTTCCATAACACTGACTTGCAAATCAGATACCAAAATCAGGGCTTGCCGAATAGAAAGGTGGAGCGTAGAATGAGTAGTAAGAGCTCAAAATCGGAGATTCGTGTCTCTGGAAAGAGCCTAGAAAGGGTACAGTCCAGCCCCTTATTTTACAAAGAAGTATTATGTTTGATTTCTAAGCCTGTTTACTTCGACCACAGCTAGAGGCACACAAAAGAGTAAAACTAACAGCATTTTCAGAGAGTCAAAAACAGCAGCAGAAAGGCTTAGGAGTGATATTTCATCGGCCTCCTCATTTTAAACCCCTGGCACTAACCTCCATCAACCCAATCTGCAAATTAATCTCATCGTATAGGATTTGTAAATTCAAACCAAGATTAATAACCACACACCTTGAGAACAGTGGGCCTTAGGTACACCTCCATATCACCTTTACTTTTATATTTAAACATTTTTGACAGCTGAGAGTAAGATCCAAGGACTCCCGTGAGATACCAGGGTTTTACGGAGGAAATAAAGTTTTTATTGTCATAGCATCGTCTTTGACATTGTAACTTTTGTTCTTGACAACCTTTAAGGAAGGACTCAATCCTTAGCCACTATTTTACATGGGTCTTGCTTTCTAGTAAAAACAGTTACCTGTGCAGTCCTAAAAGGAGTCTGTGCTTATCCCAAACTTGGGAGCATGTGATGGGGGAGAAGTATATTACAAGATACTCTCAACAAATATATAATTAAATATCTTGGCCTAAGCAAGAAAGCAACAAAACTCATTTGAAAGCAAGGCCGTCAGACAAAACCATTTCATCTGTAACAAGGCAAGTATACCACCCCACGAGGACAGCAGCCCAGAGTATGTATTTCTGTTTTAACAGCTCACAGGCCGTACACAAAATCTATCATTCCTCCCTGATGGATGAAAAAATAAAGGGCAATTTTATAGTAACTTCAGTGCTGTCTAACTTAATGGTTGGACTTATGGAAAAGCATGTAAAATTTTAAAGTGTTTATAAGAAAGCAAAGGAAAATACTGCAAAAATTATTTAGCTCGCAGGCCATGGAGAAAGCCAGAATCTTTGCAGGAGTCACCAAACTACAGAGCAGTTTTAAAACCGAAAGTCAACTCAAACAGCTTTTAACAGGTATTAAGTATTTTACACAACAAAATTATCAGACGTGCATACTTTTTTCTAAATCACAAATAGACTTATTTCTAACTTTTAGGAAAAAGCTACAGGTATACAAAAATAACTAAACTGGTTGTGACAAGAGTAAACAACTTGCCATGCAATACTATTAGCCAACACTGGCTTTAAAAAAGACCAGAGAATTTCAAACTGATTATAACTGATCAAATGTGACTCCTGCATTTTCTAGGTAGTTTTGTTGTTAAGACTATTGCTTTCATAGAAATATATTCCATTCTATCTAATTTTCATGTATCCATCACAGCAACACTAAAACAAAAATGACTGCAAACAAAAATGAATTGACTCAGCTTCTTTTAAAAATTTTTTTATTATTTAAAATAAAACCTTTTGATAAGTGCATTAGGGAAGATTAGCAAATTTTAAATCCCCTCCAAAATTATTTTTTGAAAAAAAAAAAAAAAAACAATCTTCATGCCATAGAAAACTATGGATAGCTTATAACCCTCACACAGCTAATGGGTCTCTCATTTCTGGGATTTCTTCACATTTAAGTGAAATATTAAAAGAAGAAATGTTTGGATGTTGATAAAAAAGTTATTCTAATCATCCTGCTTCTCTAATTTCAGCTCAACCAAGTTAAAAATCTAGTAAGCACCTGGCCGGCTTCGGTAGATTTTTTTTCCCATTTTAAAAATCATTACTAAACAGAGGAGGTTACTATAGTTAAAACTCTAAATCCAAATGTCATATACTTTGTTGTAAAAATGTGCACAGCATTAGTTAAATATACTTTTCCTTTTTTATATTTTTGTATCTTTGGCCAGACTCCCCAAGTAAAGTTTTAGTTTATGATTTGTATTCTAAAATAAAAATGTTTCTATTTTATGCTATAAAAATCTGTAAACTTTTTCTGAAGTTGGATGCTTCAAAATAAATGATTCAAGTGTTTTAATGAAAGCCGTCTTATAATTAAAGATTGCTAATGAGGAAGAAAATTGAAGGCATATTTACAATAAATCAAAAACAGAGTTGCAATTAGTAGACTCCACACTGATTATTAATGTTCATCTATAAAATACTGGTCTTTGCATTTAATTCAAAAGTATAACCTCATTTTTTTCTTAATATATGAAAAATAATTTTCTGTATGTTCTATTTTTAAGATGAGAATGACTACTTTAAAAATAGAAGACAACTTCCAGGATCTTTCCCTTTCCCCATTTCAAAACTACAAGTTATTCTTATTTATCTTTCTGAACTCTTGAAATTGTCACAGCTCTGAGAATCAAGATAATAGAAACCACCAACAGTAGGAGACAGCCTTGATGCTTTTGATTATATTTTCCTAGAAAGATTTATATGATACTGATATTTAATCTTAATAGTTTTTATTTTTTAAAGCAATCTTGCAATACCCATAAAAGATAATCTAAAATCTCAGTTCAGGCAAATTTAGCCCATCAGCATACTCTAAAAACAGGATAATTTAATAAAACCAAAATAACACATTGTATTTGATTTTAAATAATATGTTAGTGTTAAGATTAGTGGGTACCAACCTCAAAACTGTTGGAAATGGGCAAGGTACACATTTTGTTTGAAGAAGAGGCTACATTAACCACGGCTCAAAGCCTTCACATTTGGGTGTAGGAGAAAGATGGAAAGAGAGTACAGGCAGCCTGGTTCTTCATCAGGGCAGCTCCCCACCTCACGGCACCATGCCTCCCACTACGGCCTGACCATTGTCAAAGTCAGTCAGAATACTCAGTTCAAGTGTCTCTACAATCATCTATCTGTGTGTTTTGCTGTGAGAAGGGAAAAAACAAAGAATATAAAACTCGCTCTTCCAACTCCCTGTATTCTTTCAAAATCAAATTTTACCACCGTAATTAGTATGATAAAAAAAGAAACCACCTGTAACCTAAATGATTTCCTCTTAAGATACATTTTAAAGTCAACGAGAGCACACATTATTTTTTTTCTTTTTTTCCTCCCCCTTTTTCTTTTTTTAAGCCAGACTCTCTGACTTATTAATGATTTTTATTCTGTTTAAATCTAGTCCCTGTTTTCTTATGTGATTTTCTGGAAAGAAAGAAAGATTTCCATTGTTTATGAAGATAAAACAGGAGGCTGACAAAAAAGAAGAAGAATGTAGCAGGAGGGGAAGAATGAAGGGGGGGAAATCGGAGGGGGAGAAGAACCATGAGAGACGATGGACTCTGAAAAACAAACTGAGGGTTCTAGAGGGGAGGGGGTTGGGAGGATGGGTTAGCCTGGTGATGGGTATTGAGGAGGGCACGTTCTGCATGGAGCACTGGGTGTTATGCACAAACAATGAATCATGGAACACTAAATCTAAAACTAATGATGTAATGTATGGGGATTAACATAACAATAAAAAAATTAAAAAAAAAAAAAAAAAAAAACAGGAGGCTGACACTTTATGCACAAAAACAGAATAGCCAAAGGTTACAGTGATGTCAACTTTAGTTTTTGCTGAGGGCTGGTGGGGTTTTGGTGGGGGCTGGGGGGCAGGTTTGAAGCACTGAGTGAGTCTTCTTAGTGGAGAGAGGATTTTCACTTCACGTCGGTGCTATCCTGATTCTAAGCAGGGGCCGGCTCCGCCAGCTCTTCTGGGTAGACCTAACGGAGCTGAGCAGACTATTCTCTAGGAAGGCTGAAGCTGGCAACTGCATCTCATGGAAGATTCCACAAAAGGCCAAATTAGGATGAGATCGTCAGCAGGCTTCAAGAAGGCAGAGTTCCAGGCTCCGTCCCTGAGGCCAATGGGCCTCCTTTAGGTCCTTGTCCCCAGAGTCTGACACTCATGGCCTCTCCCCCCCCCCCCAGCTTCCCACCCTGCTCCTTCCGCCTCTAACCCTGCAAAACCCGAGCGGCACTGCTGTTCTGCTCCCCCTGACAAAACAGCTAAGAAACACCGGAAGAACAGGACTGCCCTTTTCAAAATGGGCCACGTGATCACCCTATTTAAACCCAGCTCTTACAGTAAAAATGAACAGAGAGGGAGCTGTTTACGAAACTTGCCTGCTTGCCTTCATAGGACTGTCATCTCCTCCCGCTCTCAGCCTTCTAAATACACCACGAAACTATATAATGAGCTTTATTTTCTTACTCTGAAACTCTTCCTTAGTCCAAATTGCTAATGTGGCAGGTTCCAGCTGCCTAAATTGCCTAAGCAACATTCCCTGTTCCATAAAAAGCATGCAACTGCAAGCATGCAGTTCTGCTCCAGGGCTCAGAACTATGGAATGATGACCCAGTTCCTCGGCCTGGGAAGGCCGGGACAGAGGCAACACGGCTGACTGAAAGGTAAACCATATCTGAGGTTCCTTTTCCCTCCTAGGCAGCCAAGAGTGGACAAGGAGAGGCCACGTTCCATTTTTCTTCTGACTTTTACATTGATTCCATGGGAACTACCTCTGCTCCAAAGAAACCACCCTTCCAATGAAGAAAGGTGGACACTAACTTTGTACTGCTGTTTATGAATGCATCCGTTTCACCAGGAGGGAGGAGAGTTCCAGACAACAGACTGCCTTAGTTAGGTGACTTGAAAACCAGAAGAGCAAACAGAGTAAAGTGCAAAGTTTGAGTCCTTTCTTTAAATTAATTAATACGACTTCAATGTTTACATAATAGTCACTGACTTTTATCTGACACACTGGCAAAAATACTACTCGAACCATGCTAAGCAGATGCTTTATTTTGATTTTTTAAGGCTCCATGACCTAGCTTGCATTGCCAACTTCACAACAGCCTTCATACTCAACAATCTAGAGATATCTAATTACTTGGAGTTCCCTGCACACACATCACACTAGCCCATGTCTCCCTATCTCTCCACCTACCGTTTCCTCTACTTAGAATACCCTCTCCAACCTTGTCCACATGGCAAACTCTACTTTAGTCTTCAATAGCTGGCCTATGCCATCACCAGCACTCACCTGTCCCAGACCTAAGTCATCACTGCCTCCTTGGCTGCTCGTGCATGTACCTATACTACCCCTCTCAGACAGTTAAGGACCATGTTTGTTCATGCGTCCACCCCCCCTGCTAGACTCACATTCCTTAAGGAACCAATTGTTTTTATATCTCTAGTGCCTTGCATATTTTGCACCAAATAAAATAAAAATAAATTTGAATTTAAAAAAGAGAGAACTAAATTGATGTGACTATAAAATGACTTCTAGCTTTCAACCATAATGAGCCTAAAACAAGGTTCACATAGACCCTGTCGGCTGATTGTAAATCTGTCATGTTATCATCTGAAACCGTTTGTTCTCGCTCTATCCTCAGAGGAAACAAAACAAAACAAAACAAAAACCTCACCACACTTCACACTTCTCTGTCCTCTGTATCATCATTAGATGGGGGGCATGGAGGGCTGGGTTACTGGAGAATAATGGACCTTACCTAGTCGTATCCTAAAAGAAATCAGTGTGGAACCAAAGGAAATCAGTGGATCTACCAACATTTAACACACCCTCCATCCAACCCGTCATAACTATTTGAATTGGCATTGATGGGAATAAAAGAGAGAATTTACTGTCAAGAACAAAACAATAGAAGAAATAATCCAAGGAAGAGCTGGGTTGAGGCGACATTTGTAAGAAGAAATGGGAAACACAGAAACGACGGAGGTCAAAACAGAAGGTTTTGAACCTAAGGACTTTATAAATCAGTTAGGTCTCTGTTTCCTAGTAATAGGCTGACCATAGACAAGAATAATAGGAACATTATTCTCCAATTCCTACACAGTGTGCCGCACTGCTGTGTAAGCATCCCAGCATCATGCTTGCTTTGACAAACACAAGTGCTATGTACCGATCCACGTCATAGCCGTTGCCATGATTCTGCCTTGAGATTCTCTTTCTCTACTTTAACAATGTACTTACCATATTCCCCAAAAGCCTTTCTGGGACTAGACCTAAGGGAGAGAGGCAGAACAGGGGAGCTAAAAATCTCTTGAGGACCTATTACCTGTGCCCGGCCCTTGCTAAGCATTTTATATACGTCATCTATCTACCATCCTCCCAACAAGCCCACTTGGTAGGCATACTTATTCTCACTTTCAATGCAGTTTTAAACCGAGGTTTCCAGTATTCTTTCCATAAACCATACTATTCCTATTTCTAGTACTAGCAGTAAGAACACGAGAAGTCGGCTTCAAAAGTAAGAGGTGTACCTTCCCTCCCTTCCCCTTCCCCTTTCCCTTCCTTCCCTCCCTCCCTCCCTCCTTCCTTCCTTCCTTCCTTCCTTTCTTTCCTTCAACATTTATTCCACAGCTACTCTGAGCCAGGCACTTCACTCTCTTTGAGGATATAAACACAAACAGGTTCTGGTACTTGACTCCAAATTGCTCACAGCTTAGTGGGAAACAGACAGACAAACAAATAACTTGGTTTATTCTCTTTTCCCCCAGGCTCTGTATTGGGTTTTGTTTTCCCCCTTTGTCACTTTTTACTGCCACTTTACTAACTTTCCAAATCTTAGTAGTTGCTTTCCCATTCTTTATTTTAAACATGAGTAAAACATAAGAAAACTCCACCATTTTCTAAACTGCCTTCATTGCTAGAATCACATTCTGGAGGGAAGCAAAACTGAACAAACCATCATTTAAATTTAAATTTGCTCTTGCTGCTCTCAGTTCTGTGCTGCTAGAGTAATCACTCATCTGCTCACATTTTTTGGAGCATCTGCTATAAGGCCCACTGCTAGCTGAGGAGACAATAGTAGGAATTAGATAACCAGGGTTCCTGCCCTCATGGAGCTTATCTTCTAGTCATTCGAAGAGGGGAGGAAGCCAGTAAATAAACCCCTGGTTTGGGATCAGCGTGTTATGAAGGAAAACCAGAGTGCTGTGAGAAAGCATATATGGCAAGGGATCTGACCTGGGCTGGGGAATGGGGAGGGCCTCCCCTTAGCAGTGGCATTAAAGCTGAGATCTATGAATTGAGTAAAGCTTGATGAAGATGGGGGTGGAGGGACAGGAAGGGGAATAGAGACGAGCATTCTAAGCAGAGGGAACAGCATGTGCAAAGGCCTGAATCTGGAAAGAACACATTGCTTCTGAGATGAGGAAGGAAGGCCAATGTGTCTGGAAGACAGGCAGTAAGAGCGAAAGGGCCCAAGTTAAAGCTGTGAAGTTGGCACAGCCAGCTGATGCAGGGCATGGCAGACTACCTTTTGGATTTTAAATCTCACCCTAAGAGCAATGGGAGCAAAGGTTTAGGCAAGTCCACTGAACTCCTTTAATATTCTTTCCAATTCCCTTGGCTACCTGTGATTCATTAGAAAAGGCAAACAGTGCAAAAAAGTATCTTGAGATAGAAAACATATTTAGAATAGAAAGCAGAATGTCATAGAAAAAAAGGGTGCTAAACTAAGAGTGAAAAATAATGGGTTCTATTCATAGCACTATTACCCTGGGTAGGTTATTTAATGTCAAAATATTTCTGTTTCCTCCTCTATCAAAGCAAAGTACTAAAAAAAAATCCAAATTCACAAACTTGTTATAAAAAGCAAATGCATTATTTACAAGAAATAGTCAAATTATGGAAGCTGAACCCGTTTCCATTGATAGATGAATAGATAAAGAAGATGTGAAAGAGAGAGAGATATATAACAGAATATTATTCAGTCATAAAAAAGAATGACATCTTGCCATTTGCAACAACATGTATGGATCTAGAGGGCATTATGCTAAGTGAAATAAGTCAGAGAAAGACAAATATCATATGATTTCACTTATATGTAGAATCTAAAAAAACAAAACAAACAAAAAACAGAAACAGATCATAAATACAGAAAGGATGGTTGCCAGAGGGAAGGGGGCTGGGGGTTCTAGGCAAAATAGGTGAAGGGAATTAAGAGGTACAAACTTCCAGTTATGAAATGAAGAAGTCATGGAGATGAAAAGCACCAGGGAATATAGTCAATGATACTGTAGTAACATTACATAAGGACAGATGGTGATGACACTTATCATGGTGAGCACTGAGTGATACATAGAATTGCCAAGTCACTATGCTGTAAACCTGAAACTAATAATAACATTGTATGTCAACTACACTTCAATAATTATAAATAAATCAAGCAAGCAAGCAAGCAAGCAACTGAGATACTACATTTGAGAATGCTTTAAATCTCTAAAATGGAAGCTCCTTAAGGCAAGGATTTTATCTGTTTTGTTCACCGCTATTACTAGTACCCAAAGGACAGATGGAAGGAAGGAAGAAGAGAGGGAGAGGGAGGACAGGCAGGCAAATGGATCACACTGAGCACCATACTGCGCAAACACGAAGCAGGAGGTACCACGTGTGGACAAAGCCCACCCAGGAGGGCAGCCTCCACAGGGGAACAAGGCAGCAGCACATCACAAATGTGTGCCAACCAGCCAGGCCCTCCCTCAATGCCGGCGCACCTCCAGCAACTACCCGAGAGGACGGGCCAGGGGGCCAGCCAGCACGGGACCAGGAACCTGTGACATCCTTGTGCAGTGCAGTAAGAGGGGGTGGCTGTGAGAAATGAAACCACTACCCTTCGCGCTTCCTCCTCCTGAGAGACTGGGCCCTGACAAGGACCCCAAAGCCAGGCCCAGCGTACACATTCTCTACTAATACCACCCATCACTTCAGATTCTTATTCTTTCTTTTTACCAAACGTACTATTATAATAAATTTTTAGAGAACTTCTGAAACCTTTCTTATAATGCATAGTCTTGGCTATGTGCACCCAATTGCTTAAAGAATTACAATTAAAAGGTAAAAAACAAAGATGAGAGGGAAAATATAAAAATGTTCTTTGATATTAGCGTTATAACAGTGATAATAGTGACCATTCATTGAATACCTACTTACTCCAAACACAGAGTTTGATACTTAGCCTATTATTTCTAATCCTCACAACATCTGACAAGGTAAGCATTACTGACCCCATTTCACAGAGGAGAAAATTAAGGCTTAGAGCATAAGTGACTTGCCCAAGGTTACAGGGTTATTAAGAGGCACAGCCAGGGTTCAAATCTGGACCTTTTAGATAATACAGTACACATTCCTTCCATTATACCACTTATTATAAAAATATTCCAAAAGAGATTTAACTATATGTGATAAGAGCAACCTGAGCATTTACTATGTACCAGATGCTATTGAACTCTTTACAAAAATTCTCTCATTTAATCCTCTCAACAACCCTGTAAGGTTGGTACTTTTGAGAAGCCTGAGAGACTGGGTAACTTTCCAGAAGTAAAAACACTGCTACATAGTAGCGACTGGATTTTATCTAACTCAGGTCTGTCTGACTCCAAAACGCACCCTCTTAACTGCTATGTAAGAGCTCCACTATTCAAAGACGAACAGTGTGACACGTACACCTTTGAAAGAGAATGTCAAATAAAAGAACAGGGTCAATAAACCATTTTAAAGATTATTCAAAATAACTACTGCATTAAGACACTGTCTCTAAAAGCCCATTACTAACTACGTTCTTGGTGACTGTCACCTTGTTCTGTTGCCCCCAGTGGCTTTTGGAACTACCTACAACCAGCATTTCCACTACAAATGTTTTCCTCTTTCATTTCATAAGCAAGTTAAAAATCTATTTCTTAAACTACCAGTTCAATCAAATGGAACTCATATCTCTGCATCCAAATCTTCAGAGATACCAAAATGAACACTAGTTACTTAGTCTACAATTCTCATTAAACAATGTAGAGTGCTTAGGAAGATGTTCACAGTCACTGTGCAAATTGCCCACATGCCATATAAAATATCAGCTTTTGGAGTTTCATAATAAATTCTAGGTTATGTATCAAGCCTCATGAGATATTCCCAACATGACTATCTCCCTATCAGAAATAATACTTTTCTAAACCAGGAAGTTCCTTGAGCAGGACTCCTTCAGCTATATTTAAGACTATTCTTTTTTTAAAAAAAGATTTTGTTTATTTATTTGACAGAGAGAGACAGTGAGAGAGGGAACACAAGCAGGGGAAGTGGGAGAAGGGGAAGCAGGCGGGGCTCCATCCCAAGACCCTGGGATCATGACCTGAGCGGAAGGCAGACGCTTAATGACTGAGCCACCCAGGTGCCCCAAGACTATTTTTTAAATTCCATTTGTTATTAAGAAAGTGTCAGCCCAAGGCATCTGGCTGGCTCAGTCAGTGGAGCATGTGACTCTTGATCTCAGGGTTGTGAGTTTGAGCCCTCTGTTGGGGGTACAAATTACTTAATTAAAAAAAAAGTTAAAAAAAATGTGCCCAACAGAAAAACCTGACCTTGTTGATCTACTGATTGGTCAAGCATGAATAGGACTCCCCTGTATCTATCGAGAAGCTTACTCATGTCAATTTCATACTAACTGGATTTGTAAATCAAATAGCTGGCAAACCATTACTTTAAACCCAATCAGTGAAAGAGTCTGGCAATTCTTAGAAAAACATGTGGGAAATCAATCATGTGTATGTGTGAACTTATGTCCATGTCAACTCTCAAAGAGTAAAATGTAAGTACAGGAAGTACCTAAATACTCCCTAACAAAAGCAAAGTAAATATAAAGACCTGGATGAAATCCCCAAATTTTGTACTTAAACTTCAAGTTGGAATGTTCAATGAGTATGGGAAAATTATAATAAGTATTTTTAAATAGTTTTTAAAAACCAGAGTATATTTCTATAGCAAAAAGAAATAAAAAAAAACTGCAGAAAAACATAAAGAAGAAAATAAATCACTTATAATTACACCACTGTCAACACTGTGTCCCAGAGTTTTTTTCTTGGCATGTGTGGGTATATAAACACCGAGTTTCTCAAATATACGGTTGCGCCACATGGTCTGTTTTGCAACCAGCTTTGTTTTATTTTTCCATCCAATAGTAAATCAAGGACAATATTAAAAAATTAATAAATACAGCTCTACATCTTCAATTCTCCCATACCTGATTTAACCAGTCTTTCATTGATGGACAAATAAGTTTCTTTCAACCTTGTGCTTTTATAAATACTAAATTGAACATTCTTGTACACATGAGTACTCGTCAAATTAGTCCTTTCAGACAAATTCCTAGAAGTAGAAATACTATGTCAAAGGATGTGGCTCTTGATACATATTGCCAAACTGCCTTCCAGAAAGATAAGCCAATTGACACTCCTACTAACTATAGAAAAGAGTACAGACTTCTCTGTACCCTGACCTTTCCTAGCAATGTTTTTTTTTTTAAACTCAATGCCAATCTGATAGACAAAACAAACAGTAACTTCAGGTTGCTTTCATTTGCATTTTCTTTTCATAAGCATATTGAGAGATAGAGGCAGTAAGTCAGTGTCTACTGAAGAACCAGAGCTTTGGAGGCCAACAGTCCTGGGTTTCAGAAGCCCTGGTAATTGTGTGACCTAGAACAAGGCACCTGAGCTCCCTAAATCGGACTCTCTCCATTGCAAAATGTAAATAATTGCACCCGTCTCGGCATTTTCTGAAGCAGTGTAGGGAAATCCCTTAGCCCAGTGCCAGACACACAAGGAACACTCAGTAAGTGGTGGCAGCGAGCTGTGGTTGTCTGAGCTGTGGTCAGAGGAGGAGGAGTCTTAGCCGCCATTTGTATTTCTTCTGTCGCTAATTGCCTTTTCATATCCTTGGTCCATTTCTGTGCTAGAAAATTCATTTGTTGTTTATTAATCTGTTCATTTGTTATTAGGGGCTCATCGTAAATTATGAGCAATAAGAACTCTTTGGCTGCCATATATGTTGCCAACGTTTTTCCCATGTTGGCATTAGTTTTTAACTTTATTTATGGGGTTCTTTGTTATGTAGAAGTTAATTTTCACAGAGTTAAATCTAATTTTTTTTTAATTTGTTAGTTTCTGCCATTGGTGTCATGCTTCCAAAGAGCTCCACTCTCACAAGATTGTAAATAAAAACTAGGCATATATTTTATTCTATTGCTTTTATCGACTTCAATTTTTTAACAGTAAAATACTTAATCATAAGTAGTTAATTTTGCTACAAAGTAGGGGTTTAACTTCATCTTTTTTTCTCTTACATGACTAGTATGTAATCCCAACACCTTTCAAAAACCCTTTCATCACCGACTTGAAATGCCACCTCAATATCAAAAAGTTGATAATTCCTTACCTGTGATTCTGAAATCATAAAGCTCTGGAAACAAAGAATTTTTTATCCATTTTTTAAAGACTGGTGCCAAAACTCATTTGGTAGCAAAGCCTGACCTAAGCCGATGTTAAGGCTATTTCTAGTCTTTATTTATTCCATTTAGTGTCACTATTAATCTGTTTGCCTATGGAAACAAACAGGTACATGACTATGAGATGTTAAAAACCCTGAACTCTGGGGGCACCTGGGTGGCTCAGTCGGTTAAGCGTCTGACTCTTGGTTTCGGCTCAGGTCATGATGTCCCGGTTGTAAGATCAAGCCCCACATCAGGCTCCACACTCAGTGAGGAGTCTGCTTGAGATTCTCTCCCTCACCCTCTCCCTCTGTACCTCCCCCCTTGCACCCTCCCTCTCTCTCTCAAATAAATAAATAAAATCGCCCCCCCCGAAAAAAAACCCAACAAGTAAACCCTGAATTCTGAAACATGGCTGGCCCCAGACATTTCAAATAAGAAACTATGAACCTGTACTAGGTTTCCATTCATACCCAAGCCTGCTTTTAGGCTTCCTATTGTAGCTATGCCATTCTAAATCTTCTTTTATCCTGTTACTATGATAAAGTACATTGACTTTCAAATGTTAAACCAATCTTGAATTTCTGGGATAAATCCCATTTGGTAATGATGTATTACCATTTTTCTGTTTTACTACATTCAACTTACAATATTTTGTTAAGCATTTTTGCATCTATGTTAATGAAGTCTGATTTTTTCTTACAACGTCTTTGTCATGTTTTGGTATCCAGGTTATACTGGCCTCTGGTTTCTGAGTTTATATGCTATTTTATTTTTTATTTACTATATTTTGTAATATTTTAAAATTCAATGAAATAAAATCTCCCATTTTTCATTCTTCCCTAATCTCAAACAGTATTTTTCTGAACTTTAAAATTATTCTATCAAATTCCATAGAACAATAATCCTACTGCAATTTTTGTTGGAATTGCTTCAAATTTTGGATTAATGTGGACAAGAACAATACTGATATACTTACTATATTAACACTCCTCACCAAAGAACATGATATGTTTCTCCATTTATTCAAGTGTTCCTATATATGGCTCAGTCAAGTTTGGAAGTGTTCTTCATATATGTTCCGTGCGACTGCTACATATTTTATGATCACCTTTATTTTTCAACTCTGTTTTTGTCCATACTGCTATGTTTCATTAGTTCTGACTACCAGTTGTGCATAACTGGTATATTTCTTTTCCTGGGAAGGGATGGAGGACCTGTGGAAAAAAGCAGCTGAATATCGCCATTTCATTATTTAATAAACATTTATTGAACATATAATATGTATTAGGCACTAAGTATGCAAACTATCCCTGTCCTCAAGGGTTCACAGTCTAGAGAGTGAGATAAACAAGGACACAGATAAGCATACTATGGCAACGTAAGCTCTGCGTTCAAGGAGAGCCCAAGAGAACAACACAATGTCCTCTTCCATGAACAGAGGGTATTGTTAGGAAAAACTTCCCAAAGAACTGACCCCTGATCCCTGAGGTGGGCCCTAATTTCTCCCTTGAATAGGCCTGGCAATGAGTAGGCACATGTAGAAGCTGCATTAAATCCTCCAGAACTAATGAATGTCATTAACATAGAGCTGAGTGTGCCCCATCTTCCACATCTAAACATGGCAGCAGATCCCTTCAACTTGCCGGCTTCACCCTCTGGCTCAGCAACCCTGGGCGCCTATCACTGAGCTGGATGCTGAGCACTGTGGGTGGAGCCACACTTCCCGTACCCCCTCTCCTCAACCTCAGGAAAAGGCCATCAGTGTCAAGTTGAGTCATTACAGTTTCAGTTACTAATGGGCCTGGCTCTCACCTCCTTAAAACCCATAAAGTATTTATTTCTACACAGGGACATTATGTTCTGGAGAAAATGGTTCCATTTCATGCCTAAAATGGTAACAAAGCAAATGAAAGCAAAATTGCTGTGTGTCTCCTGGACAGTGACACGTTTGGGTACCAAATAAGCAGACTGAGCCAAGCTCAGGGATTGGCTGCTTGGATGAACTATTTACCCCTCCTCCTTGGTTCAGTATGAACTGTGGAATCATCCCACAACTACAGAACCCTTAGCAGAGTGACCACAGGAAGCTGTGCATGGAGGAAGAGGGAGAGAATACACAGTCACTTGTGTTATTCCTGAAGAGACCCCAGGGATCTGTCCAGTTATTCAAAAGCACATCTGGAAAGAATTCACCTGTCTTGAACTCTGCTTGCTCAACAGCAAAACAAGCAAAAGCACCACAAAATACTCAATCATAGTGATCTTTTCAATTGCTGAGGCTGAAAGTTTTCCCACCTGAGCATCATAAATGAGACAAACTGCATAATAGGATAGTAAGAGCTGTTGCTGAAAGATGCAATCACAAAATAAAAGGACCTTTCAAAATCTTAGTATAGTTGGTAATTATCGAGGAATGGAATAAAAAGAAGAACAATTCCAAGGTTCCTGCTTCTTCATGTTATCGTGAAACTGAGATGGCCGAATGCCAAAGATCACTCTTTCACTTACAACAGACCTTCCTACACCTTCGGCAACAGCTCTATTCCTTTCTGTTAACTGCATGCTGGAGTAGTCTTGTTTATCAGTCAAACCTCAAATGCCACAATTCACAAAGTTGCCATTTGTTCTTTCCTACAATGAAAACCAAACTTTAACCTGGTAAGATTCACAGCAGAAAAGAATAAGGAAAAAATAGTAGCTTGCAGTTCTTTGTGCTTCAACTGTCATGGCATATATTTACTTATCTGAGTAAGATCTGTGCCTGTTAAGAGAGGTGCCCCTCCAAAAAGAGTACTAGTAAAGTTTGGTTCCCTACTACAAAAAGCAAGACCTGAAAAAAATCAAATGTGTAGTTAAATGTAAAAAAAATACATTTATTGACCCAAATAAATACATGGTCTCAAATAAATAAGCCCAACAAAGTTGAGAGAATCATTAAATAAACTATTTACTTGTTGCCAGTTCAAGAACATTAACTACAAAAACAATTACAGCTGCAGACTTTGCAAACATTCAGAATAACTCAGTAGGAGAATCACAGGTCTTGGAGTCAGCTCTGGGTTTCAATAACAGTGCCAAGATGTGTAGCTTTGAGGCCTTGGAAAAGTTCATCTCCCTGAGCTTCCTTCTCTGCAAAATGGGAAAAATACCTGCCTCATAGGAAGAGGTTTTGTTTTTTTTTTTTTTTTAAAGATTTTATTTATTTATTTGACAGAGAGATAGAGAACACAAGTAGGCAGAGAGAGAGGGAGAAGCAGGCTCCCTGCAGAGCAGGGAGCCCGATGCGGGACTCGATCCCAGGACCCTGGGATCATGACCTGAGCCGAAGGCAGCCGCTCAACCGACTGAGCCACCCAGGCGCCCCCATAGGAAGAGGTTTTGAGGATTGAGAGAGAGGTATATAAAAAGCCCAACAATGAATAGACAGAGGGGGCATTCCACACACCACTAGTTTCCTGTTCAAATTCTCTGTCCACTAAATGGTCAAAATAAATGTCCCTAGCTTTTCAACCCAAAATGGACACTTACTATTTAAAATACAGCTCTTCCTTGACTTACAATGGGGTTACTTCCTGAAAAACTCATCATAAGCTGAAAATATCCTGTCGAAAATGCATTCAATACACCAACCCTATTGAACATCACAGCTTAGCCTCATTTACCTTAACTGCCCAGAATGCTTACGTTTGCTCACAGCTGAGCAAGAGCATCTCACACAAAGCCTATTTTGTAAGAAAGTGCTGAATAGCTCACGTAATTTCCTGACTTCTGTACTGAAAGTGAGAAACAGAATGGGTGTACGGGACCGAGGGCTGTGAGCTCACGTGGCTGACGGGGAGCTCTGGCTCACTGCTGCGGCCCAGTGTCGCCAGAGGGGGTCGGGCTGTGTATTGCTAGCCTGGGGAAAGCTCACGCCTCATAATCTGAAGGACAGTTTCTACTGAATGTGTATCGCCTTCACACCATCAGAAAGCTGGAAAATCATAAGTCAGGGACCATCTGTTTTGAATTCTTTCCATTAAAACACACCAAAATCATTTTGCATTACATTATTCCACAGGTCAATTCTCTTGAGCAAAACTTGAATTTCTTATATTTTTCCAACCTCTCGTTTTCCTGCACTTACAAATACCATCACACCACCACCATTTCCCAAAATCGTTCGCAAGGGATTCCGTTGGGAGGATTGGGGCAGGGTACAATGGGGTGAGGGCCTTGAGTCTTTAAAGGCAGTACTTGGCATCCGGTTCAATTCGTATTTTTTTAATCAGTCAACAGTTTTTTCTTCAAAGCAGAATGGTTTGAGAATATGCAAATGCATCTCTAAAGAGTATGTACAGCAGGTGGTGCGAGTCAGAAACTCAGCTGAACGCTGCCAGTAACCACAGTGTTTTAAAATTGTTTTATTCTTAGACATACATTGTTCATACATTATGATACCCATAATGGGAACACTCCTGGGGAAATACAAGTTAACGAGGAGATTAACATAAAAATTATGTCTGCTCCTTATCAGATAAGACTACTAAAAATTCCTTTGTAGTAAAACAAAATGTCCAAACCAATGTTAAAAAGATGCAAAATAGTGACAATTATATCCAAC
Source organism: Halichoerus grypus (assembly GCF_964656455.1). Lineage (NCBI taxonomy): Eukaryota > Metazoa > Chordata > Mammalia > Carnivora > Phocidae > Halichoerus > Halichoerus grypus. The sequence continues at coordinate 152,579,519 of NC_135717.1, read as the reverse complement.
ATGCCCTTTCATTTTTCAGGAATACACTCTTCTTGCTAATGAAATTAGAAAGGTAGAAGGAGGTAAAGTAAGAAGTCTTACTCTTACCCTACAAGTAATTTATGTAAGAATCAAAGGCAAGAATGTCTCTGGTCCTCAGTTATCCCCTCTCTAAATAGGAGTTGTTTAATAAAACTCAACCTAAGCAAGGTGTCGCCCTGTTCTTTGGGCTAACACAACTATCACTGCCAACCTCTTTCTCCTGTACTGTCTCCATTCTAGAGGCTGGACGAACAAACATTCACTGTGCAGCCTCTCCTGCAGCAACGAGTGGCCATGTGACACTTTCAGCCAATGAAACAAAAGAGGAAGTGGGCTGGGGACTTCTGGGGAGACTACTGCTTTCCCTGATAAAAGTGACAGATGCATCAGGAGTGCCCTTCCCACTAACTTCCAGCCTTACAGATGCAGCCATCTTGCTACCACAGGGAAAACCAAGTCCTTCAACTCTTCCTTCTGAGAGAGGCAACAAGTTCTAATGGCTCACCATCCAACAATGCAAGCCACACATACAATTTTAAATTTTCTAGTGGCCTAGCAGCCATATTTCTCAAAAGAAAAAGATGAAATTAATTTTTTTAAAGATTTTTTTTAGGGGCACCTGGGTGGCTCAGATGGTTAAGTGTCTGCCTTCAGCTCAGATCATGATCCCAGGGTCCTGGGATCAAACCCCACATCAGGCTCCTGCCTCAGCAGGAAACCTGCTTCTCTCTCTCCCACTCCCCCTGCTCATGCTCTCTCTCTGTATCTCTGTGTCTCAAATGAATAAATAAAATCTTTAAAAAAAAAAGTTTAAAGATTTTTTTTTATTTATTTGAGAGAGAGCATGAGGTAGAGGGTGGGGGCAGAGGGAGAGGGAGAAGCAGACTCCCCGCTGAGCAGGGAGCCCCACACAGGGCTTGATCCCAGGAACCGGAGATCATGACCAGGAGCCAAAGGCAGATGCTTAACCGACTGAGCCACCAGGTGCCCCCAAGATGAAATTAATTTTAATAATGAATTTTATGTAACCCAATATATCAAAAACATCGTTTCAACAGGTACTCAAAATAAAATAAATAATGATTAGATGTTTTACATTACTTTTTTGTACTAAAATACAGTATGCATTTGAATCCAGTACGCACTCTCCACTTCAGGACACATCAATTTGGAGTTTCACATTTTCACTGTTCAACACATGTGGTAGAGGCTACCATGTTGAACAGCACAGGTCTAATGGAAGAACATATGCTATTTTCTTTTTTAATTTTTTTTAAGATTTTATTTATTTATTTGACAGAGAGAGACACAGTGGGAGAGGGAACACAAGCAGGGGGAGTGGGAGAGGAAGAAGCAGTATTCCCTCCGAGCAGGGAGCCCGACACAGGGCTCGATCCCAGGACCCTGGCATCATGACCTGAGCGGAAGGCAGACGCTTAACGACTGAGCCACCCAGGTGCCCCAAACATACGCTATTTTCTGTAGATGGATAACAGGTAGTGTTGGGTTAATCAAATAAATCGGCAAAATATAGTACCAACTTTCTCAACTCAGTACTGCACAAACCTCTCTTAAAGCAGAATAAAAGGGAATTAAATCTCATGGACCTCTGAGAATATGCCCTTGAACTTCTAAGGATCCATGTTCCCCAATTGAGCCTTCAGAAAGCCTTCAAAGTGGCTTTTTTTTTTTTAGCTTATCCTCAAAATAACAACATACAAAAGAAAAGATTCTGTTTTATGTAAAATTTGAGGAGCTCTATGATCCCAGTTTGAAAGCACTGTTGGAAAAGAATCAGGAGGTCTTTATTTTTATCTTGATTCTACCACCGAACCAAAGTGGTAACTTGGAAAACAAAACAAAACTATTTTTCGAGGCCTCTTTTCTCTAAGGGTGCCCCACTTGCCCACTAAACAATGCTGTTGTAAGCATTCACAAACCATCCTTTTAATAATCCATTCTAGAACTCTGCCTGCAAGGAGCCTAACACTCCCTCTCTCAGTCTATGGTTTTTGAACCATATTCCTCACTATTGAAAATTAGGACTGCATTTACCTACCTTCATAATTCTGACATTTTTCCATTCTTCAAAATTTCATGAAATAATACTTAATAATAAATTATCCCCAAGTTCTTTCAGTGTCCTGAAATAGAATTCTTCTGGATCAAAAATCTTAAACTCATTTTGAGCAATTAAACAATCTCGCCCTATCCGGATATTCAAGTTTCTCAAGCTTTAATTTCAAGTTACCAAGGATTTTTCTGACTTGTTCAGGATGACTATTCTTGCCTTTCATTTATTCATTTTATAAATGAGTACTTACTGAAGATCTACTGTATATGTCGACGCAATGGGAATAGAGATGGGACATGAACAAGACAGGCAAAGGCAGTCCCTGCTTGCAAAGAGCTGACACTCTAGTAATGGGAAAACTCAGTAAACAAGCAAATAAATGAGTATGGCAATTCCAGGTAGTAAAGAGTGATATAATAACACAGCTAACGCTTGAGAACATATCATGTGCCCGATAGCCTTCTAAATATTAACTAATTTAATCCTCACAACACCTCTAATGAAGTATGTACTATTATCAACCCCATTTTATAAATGAGAAAACCGAAAAACAGAGGTTCGGTGCTAGAAAGAACAGAACAGAGAAACAGGGAGAGTGCCCAGTGCACTACTATAGTCTGGGAGGTCAGGCCAGGTCTCTCCAAGGTCATCCGGGCTGGGCCTGGAATGAAGAGCAAGTCACAGAGATCTAGGGTCAGGATGTTCCAGAGAGAAGGAACAACAAGTAAAAGGCCCTAAGGCAGGAAGAACCTGGCAGGATAAACCTGAGGGGCTCTAGGAACAGAAAGAAGCAAAAAGTGGCTTGAAACATAAAGAGGAATGGGAGAGTCGTAAGAGGTACAGTTTAAGAGGTGGGAGCAGGAGCCGATTTATGATAAGGAGTCCCTATTTTATCACAAGTGCAACGGAAACCCGCTGGGGTATTTTAAGCTGAGGAAGGACATGATCTGATGGACATTTTTAAAAGATCACTCTGGTTGCTCTATAGGAGGCAAGAATGGAATGAGAGAAACCAGTTAGAACAGAGAAGGCAGAAGCCAAACAGCAGTTGAGCAGTTCAAGCTTTCCTCTGCCATCTGTGAACATTCTACTATGGGCCTAGAGCAACAAGCTTGTTTCTTTTTGCTTCTTGGTCTGTGCTTACCTGCCCTGCAGATGGAGTCCTTGCTCTAGGTTCCACTGAGAACTAGAGAAGAGTCCAGGACCACCTTTCAGAGGCTTTGGCTTCTGATTCCAACCTCTGCCCAAACCAAGGGAACATGTACAACACAATATAAATGCCAAGGAAAGCAGAAAACCAGGCAACACAGTCAATGATCTTCAGCTGCTGCTCAATTAAGCCCAAAATGTTCACAGCACTTCTCTCTATAAACAATTCATAATTCAAAAACAAGGGGTTCAAATAATACTCAAAGACCCGTGACTTTACTAATAGTGCTCTACTTCCCATTGAAAAGGTAATACGAATAAAAATCTAAGCATGCTGATGTGCACCGTCTGCAAACATCGCCACTGGTGATTCCGCACATCCCTGTTACATGCATGCCGCCCAACCCACCAAGAGGTGGAGTTTACTCCCCCTCCCTCTGAATTTGGGTTGGCCTTGTGACTCAGTTGGACCAATAAAAGGTGCCAATTCCCGATCCAGTAGACCTCAAGAGAAGTGGAGGCTGCCATACTCACACACTTGGGAGTCCCGGGAGCATGCTATAAGGAGACCAGTCGAGCTGCCAAAGGAAATGAGGCCATCATGGAGAAGAACAAAGAACAAAGCCGTTCCCGTCTATAGCCAACACAAGGCGTGTGAGTGAAGCTTTCTTGGACATTCCAGTGCCAGGCAGGCTCCGCGACCACAAGTATCTGCTGCATTAGTGACACTAACTGGCACCACGTGGTGCAAACGAACTCAGCTGAGCCCAGCCAATTTACAAAGTTGTGAGAAATAATAAATTGTTATTGTTCTAAGCCACTAAATGTTGGCATAGTATGTTATGCAGCAATAGTCACCTGATATAAAAATGTGTAAGTTGTTGATTCTACAGGCCCTTTGCAAACCATGAGTGCCATCTGAGAAAGCTAGACCGATCACACCAACCAGAGAAGCCCACTAATGAAGATAACTTTATTACTGCTTGGTTTCCTTAGGACTTTAACATTGCCTTTTCTGATTCCTAGGCATATGTATTCGTTTTACATTAGGGGCTGAAGAACTCTAATTTCTCATATTCAAGTAAATTTAACACATTCTTAATAAGAATCTCTTATGTTCTATACCAGAAAATAAAAAGTAAACTAGACCCAGGCTCTGCAAAGAATTTATATTTAAGTGAAAGAACTACATGCACATAAATCTTTCCAGGTGAAGCAGAATATACTTATTTTATATCAAATCACATAACTATTAAGTACAATGGAGGAAAGAGGTCATTCATGTGGAATTTCAATAGGTCAAGACAAAAAACAGGATATTCCAGGTAGAAATATGAACAGGAGCAAAGACCAAGAAGCGCTATCGTATATTTTTCAGGAATGGCAAGTTCTCTGACAACTGAGACCTGGCATGACACAGCTATTCTAGTCCAAGTGAATCACTCCCTGCGCAAGCCCTACTGTAGTGCTTACCACATGAAGAAGCTGTGAAGAGGGTGGTTTGAAGGACCAGAAGTTGTCAGACGAGGACCCCTGAGGTCAGGTATTAAAACAAACGATCTATGAATGTATCGCGTATACTTTTGCTTCTCTTTCATTCTGCCTTGCAGGCAGCCAGCAATACCATCTGTCCTCCATTTTGCTAAATCCTTCCCTTGTCTCAAGTTCTACATCTGCTTAGTTATTGATTCATTCAACCATTTTTTATCGGGCACCAACTATTTGCCAGGCACTGTTCTAGGAGCTGAGGATACAATAATGAACAATGCAGACAATGGCCCTGCCTTCATGAAGATAAATAGTAATGAAGGATAGGAAGTAGATGGGGTGGGTGGTCACAGAAGGCTTGAAGAGGGCATATTTGACCAGAGATCTGACTGAGGTCAGAAAGCAAGCCATGGGACTATCTGGGGAAAGAGTGTTCCAGGCAGAGGAATGAGCAAGTGCAAAGGTCCTGAAATGTCTGCATATTCAAGGAAGGAGGCCAGTGAGGGAGGGAAAGCGAGGTAGAAAAGGAGATCAGAGAGGAAGGAGGGCTCGAGTTCATATAGGGACTTACAGGTAATGACCAACACTCTGGATTTTGTTTTCAGTGTAATGGGAAGCCTATCTCCTTATGCCCTTTCCCAGCCCCTGGCCCAGCCCCAACAGCCTCTACTGATCACTCCTTCCTGGGCACATATCACCTGTACTTTTATTTGCCACCCAGTCTATATTCCATAGATTTCTATTCATCTCTTATGCATCAGTTCTATTTCCTCAACTATGTCTCAAAGGCAAGAACTGTGTCATTTTCTCCTCTGCATTTCTAGGGCCTGGCACCTATGTGGTGCTCAATAAGTCTTTTTGGAAGGTGATAATGATGATGTAATCCCTTGGAGTCCTTTCCAGCTGTAAGATCTACGATTCCTTTGAACTCTTTTGACAAACTAGTTTGCACTATGACTCAGAGGACTGACATCTTTCTAGATATTTTGAGATTACAGTCATCCATTAAATGACTGGGATGAATCACATCAGAGTTTTTATTTCAATGAAGGCTGTACCATTTGGAATGGGGTCCCCTTAAGTGGAACTACTTATTAGTATTTATACTTTAAGCCATTTGAACTTCAGGAGAGGCATAAATTGCTATTAAGTAAATGTAATCCTGATGTGATCCCATCACCAGCTATTAAAGATGGCCTCGAGTTCTTTGCTGCTTCTCCTAATGAAAGGTGGAGGATAATTCCCCTCACCTTGAGTCTAGGTTGGTTAGTGACTTATTTGATCAATAAAATGTGGGAGAAGAAGTGTTCTGGAACTTACGGGGCTAGGTCACAAGAAGCCTTGAGCCTTAAAGTTTCTACCTACACCTTTTGGAGACACTCCCTCTAGAAACCCAGCTGCCATGCTGTGAGTAACGCAAGCATATTGGAGAGACCATGTGTCAGTGCTCAAACCAGCAGCCCCAGCTGAGTCTCCTGCCAAGAGCGCACCCCCGGCCCAAGCACTAGATGGAGGAGTGAAGAAGCCATCTTAAAAGTGAAGCCTCCAGCCCCAGGCACCACAACTGACGTCATATGGATCAGAGACAAACCACACAGCTGAATCCTTCCTGAATTCCTAGCCCACACAATCAAATGATTGTCTGAATCTGCCAAATTTGAGGGCACTTTGCTATCCAACAATAGATTTTTTTAATCAAAAAAAAAAAATAATCATAGAACATCACCACTCACAAAAGTGCCTCTCCCCCAAACATTTATAAAGATGACAGATACTCACAGTCCAAGATCTGTCCTATGTCCAATGAACCAAATCCCTTCCCAGAGATTTGACTCATAGACATGAGGAAGACAAATTAGGTGATTTTGAATGAGTACCCTGAATCAATCTTACTACTAAAACTGCAAGTCAAGAAAATTACCTAAAATGTATCCAATGCAAAAGCCACAGCATCCATTTGGATTATATAGGTCACAGAATTATGCTATTGGGCAAATTATACATATTTCACTTAGTCACCCAACGGGTAAGAAAACAATTTACAACTGACCCTTGAACGACATTGGTTTGAACTACGTGGATCCACTTTCAAAGGTTTTTTTCTTTTTTCAGTAAACACAGTACAGTACTATAAATGTATTTTCTCTATCTTACGGTTTTCTCTTTTTTTCTTTGTTTTTTTCTCCATCATTTTATCATGAAAACTTTCAAACATGTAAGAAAGTAAAAATAACTCTCAAACACCAAACACCCACCACCTAGATTCTACGGTAGTTAACAGTTTGCTATGTTTGCTTTCTCACTATCTGTCCGTCCTTCCACCCACCAATTAAAATAAATTGCAGACATCAGTACACTTCAACCCTAAATGCTTCAGCATGCATATCAATAACTAGAATTCAATGTTTATTTATGGCACTTTTTGTTCTTGAGGTAAATCTTGAGGTAAAATAACATGGACACATCTTGAGTATACTATTAAATGAGTTGTGGCAAATGTATACATTCATTTAACCCAAACCCCTATCAAAATATAGAACATTTCCTTCACCTCTCAGAGTTCCCTAATGCTTCTTTCTAGCCAATCCCTGCTCTATCCACCCTGTATTAGTTCCCTAGGGCTACTGTAACAAATTCTTAGAAACTGGATTGCTTAATACAACAAAAATTTATTCTGTCACAGTTCTGGAGGCTAGAAGTCCAAAATCAAGGTGTTAACAGTGCCATGCTCTCTCTGAAGGCTCTAGGGAAGAATCTGTTCCATTTCTTTCTTCTAGCTTCGGGTGTTGCTGGCAGTCTTTGGTGTTCCTTGACTTACAGTTCCCTATGAATTTCTCAATAACACCTTCTTTTCTCTAACTTACCTGATTATAAGAATATGTGTACAGTATATAATACATAAAACATACAAAATACGTGTTAACTGACTATGTGATTGGTAAGGCTTCCGGTCAACAGTAGGCTAACAGTCGGTAAGTTCTGGGGGAGTCAAAAGTTATTTTCGGATTTCTGACTACGCGCAGGGTCGGCATCACTAACCGCCATGTTGTTTAAGGGTGAACCATATTACTCTACTTAAAAACGTGGGTGGGACTTAAAACAGAAATTAAATGCACACTTCTATCATAAAAATAAAAAGATCCAACTGCTAAGCAATGATTACATGCAATACTAGGAATTTCTAGAAATTATTCTCAGACACTACCAGAATGGAAAACACTCAACTGCAAATGGGCCTTTTCCTTTAGAACATCCTTTTGTTTGTACAGAGAAGTTCTATTATGAAAACAAAAGCGCCTTGAAATGGGCAGGCCTTTTTTACCCCCATCAGTATGGATATCACTTTTCCCCAACAATAGTCATTTCAGACCCTGCAAGTGAGAGGCTTCTGCGAAAAGAGCCTGCTCGTTTTATCCCCTCCTACTCCTCCTTCTCCCCACTATCTTCTTCAAGTCGCATTTGGCTCTTCAGAAAAAATACAGAACCATTAAGTGGCTCCAAGGATGGGGAGGAGGGGTAACACAGAGAGAACAAATTTTGGTAGCAAATGCTTTAGAGCATCAATTTTTCACATAAACCATTACCTTGTAGCATGTCTAATCATATTCTGCCACTCACATTTTTCATGATATGAATTCACACTCACCACTGGCATGCCATTTTTAAAAACCAACAAAAGAAAATAAGTTCTCAAGAAAACACCCTACAAGCTAGAGGCATAACAATGTAAAAATGGCAAAATGCTTTTAACAGAAAATATCACCTTCCAGAATTATAAGCACATATTTGTTTGAAAAATAATTCATTATCAATAACAACAATAAAACCATCACAAAAGGAACCAAAGGTCAACATTTACATCACTAGAAGCTATATGAGTACATGGCATTTTTCAAAAGAGAACTCCAGAATTTAATTAGAGAAAATATATTAACCTCTGATAAAAATACTTAATGAAAGTCTAACAATTTCCTTCACACAGAGACCATTCCTGCAGCAGCAGTAAAGCATTAAGTCAGCATAAGACATGTCTAAGAACACATGCGTCTATATCCACACAGTGCATTACATTTCTGAAACTGCTTCAAAGGCGCAAGTGGCTGGTAACACCATCAAAAGTAAACACAATGACATTTTGGTTATGTGGCTCTATCAATAAAATGAAAGTTAAACAGGAATTTAAGAAATGTAGCAGAGGACATAAATCATGCTCTTTTCATTTCAATGATAACATTAGCAGCTCCGTGTCTTCCAGCCTCAGGAGCCATTACTTACACGTGAAATGTAAAAGAAAAGGAATGTGTTTAGGTTAATAATGAAAGCAAGTTTGGCTGAATGTCAAGCCACATCATACTAAGTTTCTTACACCTTCTGTTTTACCAAGAAAGTTAAAACCTGTTCAGTAGTCTTCTCCAATGTCAAAGCACCACTGATGGGGGAAATGAATATATTTCAACTTTACCTCTTCAAATCACTAACGTGGCCCGACATGTTCAGGCAGGCAGGAGCCTGTCAGCAAGGGTACCGAGGACTGACTTTTCCCACCTCAAATGGCCCTGACTCAGAAAAAGGCCTGCTATTAAAACACGGGTACATAAAAGGGGATCTACAGTATATAGGAATTTAATCGTCTTTTCCTCAGAGTCCCAAATATGGAAAAAATTTAATGACTTTAAACATCAAATTATTTCATTCAATCAAGTAATTTTTTCAGTTTCAAGAACCTCTGTGATTACCTGCATCAATGTGTCCGCTGATGTAGCTCCTCAAAAAAATAATTCCTGACGCCTCCTGTGGAGCGGGCACTGTCCTAGGCGCCGCGGGTACCGGCAGAAGCAGCCAGTTACTGCTCCTCAGGGAGCTCACAGTCTAAGGATGGGTAACTCACTGGGCAAGTAAAAACAAACCCAATCAAGTGCAGGGGACAGACTCAGATGGTGTTAAAAGCTACGGAGGAGAGGAAGCAAACACGATACGGGTATGACAGAAAGCGATCTGGGTGGGGTCTAATTTGGACTGACCGGGTAGGCCTTGCTGAAGAGGCCTGACCCCTAAATTATCAGAAGGAGCTAATTATTACAGCACAACTAGGAGCGGGGCACCCCAGACAAGGGGACAGCTGAACAAAGGCCTCAGCAGGAACTAACCTGGCCACCAGGAGGCCAGGAGGGCCAGAGCACACACAGTGAGGAGGGAGAAGAGTCAATGTGCCTGGAGCCACAGGAGCTTCCCAACACAAGAGCCTCGCAGGCTCTGGTAAGTTCTGACTTCATTTCAGTGCAATGGGAAGCCACTGGAGGAAGGTTTGCAAAGAGGAATAACATAATATGCTTTGTGTTTTTTCAAAGAGGGTTCTGGCTGCTGTGTGGACAATGGGTTGTAGGAGTATGTGTGGAGGCTACTGCAATAATCCTGGCAAGGGAAGGAGTTAAGTAGACAGATCTGAGGAATATTTTAGGTTAGCTAATGGGACAGACTTTGGGGATGAGGGTTGGTGCAGCAAAAGATGAAAGCAAGGATGATCCCTAGGCTTTCAGCTGGAACCATGGGAAATCAATATTTCTGCCTGGGTTAGCTCCCTCACTTCTTCTCCAGTTGGGACAGCTGGAATTAGAACCTGACCTTCTACTTCCTAATCCAGAAGTCTTTTAATTAAGAGTATTAAATTGAGATTTCCAGATTAAACAATCTCCAGTTTTTCTATTTTGCTATTACTAATTATTCACACAACTCCAAATAATTTCAGGAGTGCATTAAAAAATCAAAAGCATGCACAAGCCTACAGGTGATAGAATTTCATAGAACACACACACACATTAAAAACATGTTAAAACTGGGGCGCCTGGGGCACCTGGGTGGCTCAGTTGTTAAGCGTCTGCCTTCAGCTCGGGTCATGATCCCAGGGTCCTGGGATCGAGCCCCACATCGGGCTCCCTGCTCAGTGGGAAGCCTGCTTCTCCCTCTCCCACTCCCCCTTCTTGTGTTCCCTGTCTCTCTGTCAAATAAATAAATAAATAAAATCTTTTTTTTTTTTTTTTAAAAGGATCTTAAGTCTTTTTTTTTTTTTTTTTTTTAAAGATTTTATTTATTTATTTGACAGAGAGAGACACAGCGAGAGAGGGAACACAAGCAGGGGGAGTGGGAGAGAGAGAAGCAGGCTTCCCGCAGAGCAGGGAGCCCGATGTGGGGCTCGATCCCAGGACCCTGGGATCATGACCTGAGCCGAAGGCAGACGCTTAACGACTGAGCCACCCAGGCGTCCCAATAAATAAAATCTTAAAAAAAAAAAAAAAAAAAACTGGGGCGCCTGGGTGGCTCAGTCGTTAAGTGTCTGCCTTCGGCTCAGGTCATGGTCCCAGGGCCCCGCATCGGGCTCCCTGCTCTGCAGGAAGCCTGCTTCTCCCTCTCCCACTCCCCCTGCTTGTGTTCCCTCTCTCGTTGTGTCTCTGTCAAATAAATAAAATCTTTAAATAAAGTAAATAAATAAAAATAAAAATAAAATAAAAACATGTTAAAACTATCCCAGTAAGGTCATATTTAAGTTAATAGTATCAATGTGAGTGTCCTGGTTGACAATGTATAAGATATTTTGTTGGGGGAGAGGGGAGCTGAGTGAAAGGTACCTGAGAACTCTCTGTACTACTTCTGCAACTTCTTGTCTTAAATGATTTCAAAGTAAAAAGCTACTTAAAAAAAAAAAAATCTTGTCCAAGGACTCAAAACCAGTGGGAAACAGCCACTATCTGAGCCTACATCAACTGATTTCTCATTCTTTCTAGTATATCACAATTTTTACTCAAATCTTCTTTAAATTAAAAGGACCTTAAGAAAGAAAAAAACAAAACAAAACACAATACCTGATTGGCCCCTGTTTTCATTCCAGCACCTTTTTGCCCCTTTTGAAGGTAGTAGGCATCTGTGGTTGTGTTCACTTCTGCCCTCAAGAACACAGTCAGCATGCAGTCAGCAACTTTACAGCCAAAATCTGCATTTGGCCGTTCTGGGAGTCTATAGTAGGTGTGAAACACTGTTCTAAACACAATTAAAATGTCTATTTTATGTCTGTTTTCATTTCCCAAGTGAACTGAAAAAAACAACATAAATGATTTAAACCACTTGTGAACTGAATCAGAATGGAGCTTACCAAACCTGAACGGCCCAGAGTTGGAAAAGTAGTGCCCTCGGGGAGGGTGGTTCCATCTCCTGTACCCAGGGCCACTGCTCTCTCCAGAACTATCGACAATGCCCAACGACCAACGGCTGTGTCCCCATCCACAGGCTCACCACAGCACCTACAAGGTGCATTGCATTTGCCTGCAGAGAGTTATGGGGCTTCTGTTTGCTTGTTTTGTAGGGAGTAGAGGAAGGACCGGAGGAATGAAGATACAGGTTACGGCCGGTGGCACACTGTGAACAAGGCTCAGAAGCCTGGAGGCAAGAAGACCCTGACAAGCATCAAAGACCAGGTTGAGCTATTTCCCTCTCACAAGGGAAATTGGAGGCTTGAGCTGCATGCCATGCAGAGTCATAGTCAGAAACTACCTGGGACACGGGATTCTTCGTTTCTCCTCAAAGCCTATCACTATCCGGCCTAACAGCGCCAACCTGAAGCCAACTCTCTTAAGTTAAAATGAGAAGCAGAATGGAAGTCTGTATCTCAGCTAAAATCTGGGGAAATCTGGAAGGTATGGGGCAGCTGAAGTCAGCCCCAGAAGATGGCAGATGAAGTGATGTTCTCTCTCCCTGGGCCAGTTTCCTCACATTCAAGGCTCGCTCCCCTACCCTCTCAAGCCCAAACCAATGCCTAGACATCAAGATCATCCATCAGCTCATCTCTCTCTTACCTGTCTCTCTCTCTCCTTTTCTAAACACATTAATTCTTCATTTGAGCCAAACAACCCATTTGCTGTCCTTCCCCTCACAGAACCCACTTATTCAAGGACCTGCTTTGTTAAAGGGCAGGTACATGATTCAGAAAACAAAATGACACTGACAACATTACAAAAGGCAGGAGGAGGAGCTAGATTTATTGGGGGAAAAGTCATTCCATTTGCAACATTAAGGGTTTAATGTTCCAGCAAAGCATCTTGGGAAGATATCTGGGAGGAAGTACTCAGCATCTACTCTGTATGGACTGGCTTCTTCCCTAGTAATCAGGACTACCTTCCTTACAACCCAGAGTCACCCTACAAGCATTCGCTACTTTACCCCTCCTCCCCACTGAGATCACTCATTCATGCTGCATGCTCTGGTGAAACTCCATTCACTGGTAACTTCTCCGCAGGCCGCTGTTAAATGTTCAGAAATTCACATGCATGTCACCCCTCTCTTGCCATAAAGACTACAAACTCCTTGAAGGACAAGGGCTCTACCTTCTATTTCTGATGTAATCATTTTGATGCCTTTTACAGCCCACAGCACTCTGTGAACACTCAAAATGTATTGTTAACAAATGCCTTAGGGGATTGAGAAACCTCATACAGCCACATTTCTGAATAATAGAAATAGCACAATGGCTATCTCGGGGAATGAGAAGAAATTTCTTACCCTTACTTGGCATTACCTGTCAAGAGGTTTGAGTTTCAATGGTAAATGATTTCCTTCAAAGGAGGTGAAAACAAAGACAAGATAGGGTGTTGTACAAAGTACACAAAATACCTAATGGATGAGACCAAAAACCAAATGCTCATGACGGCAAACCTTGCTTAACTCTTTTTGTGGTTAGTACTCAAATGCTAACATTATCTCATCACCCCAATACTTAAACATTTTGAGACTAAACCATGAGTAAGTATATGGGATAAGCTGAAATTAAATCCTCGTGTGAGTGTGCAGAGTACAAAGGAGTTTTATCTGTTTGGTTTACCTAATTCTTTTTTCCCTTTAGTACAATTTTAGAAATGAAAGAAAAGGTTCAATGGCCCTGGTATGACAAATCTCTTCTGGCAAAATTCAATTCAAAAGAAATGGCAGAGATAATAACATACTTTCACAGGAAAAGTTTGCCCTGAAGAAAGGCCTCTCCACTTTTGACTCTCAAAACAATTTTAGAACTAAGCATTAGCTTTAATCCAGCACTCTGGTAAGCACCAAGAAAAGAAAGGTAAACAAAACTGATTCCTGCCATGCAAAGTTATTTTCCGGCCTTTCTAACTCTTTATACAAAGTGTGGGGCAGACCTTCTCTGTAAAGGCCCAGATAGTAAATAGTTTTTGGACTTTCTGAGCCGTAAAGTCTCTATTGCACTGAACTCTGCCCATATAGCATGAAAGCAGACACAGACAACATAAACAAATAAGCATGGCTGTGTTCCAATAAAACTTTATTTATTGACAGGAAAATTTGAATCTCACATAATTTTCACATTATGAAATATTCTTGATTTTGGCCTTGTTTTTGTTTCAACCCTTTAAAAAGGTAAATTCTTAGCTCATGGGCCACACAAGAACAGGTAGTGGACCCGATATGGACCACAGAGACTTGGCCAGTTTGCCAACCCCCTGCTTTATACCAAAGGCAAGGTGGCAGAGAAAGGCCAAAATTAGCTTGCAACCTTCAACTTGCTTCTAAAAGGAGAAGATTGTTGGGGAAGGAAAAAGGAAAGGAAGAGGGTGAACAGAGGAGGAAGAAGGGATGCCCATGAGAAATCAGGCTGAGGCAAGAGAAACCCAAGCAAAAGCGGTCAAAGCCTGAGCCGTGTGGGGGAAGGATGAAAAAAAGAAGCAGAAGGCCAAGTTTCTTTCTTTTTTTTTTTTTAATTTGAGACAGAGAGAGAGCACAAGTGGGGAGGAGGGTCAGAGAGAGAGGGAGAAGCAGACTCTCTGCTGAGCAGGGAGCCCGATGCGGGGCTCGATCCCAGGACCCTGGGACCATGACCTGAGCCAAAGGCAGATGCTTAACCAACTGAGCTACCCAGGCGCCCCAGAAGGCCAAGTTTCTAGGGCATCTGTGGGAAATGAAGGGGTGAAAGGGAAGTCAGCTAGCCAGTAGTCCAGGGGAGGGGCTATAGATTAAACTGTAAGAAAGTTGAACCTCATAAAAATGCTGATTAATGCAGGAGCCCAGAATTTAAGAACCAAGGTGACTGTGTGTACAAAATTATTCTCTTAGCGGGCAAGGGCAATTCTGTTGTTACAAGTCTGTTGGGGTATGTGCCTGTTGGAGAGAGTGATTTTCATTTTGCTTTTATTTTATGCAGTGTTCCTAGGAATATCAGTTTAAAGGGGCCAATCGTGAAAGCCTTAAATCTAAAGTCCTAGAATTTCTCTTACCTTTAAAATGATTTGGCCCTGGGTCCTGACTGCTGTGCCCACTCCCACACCGAGCCTGCACCTCCATGAGCAGGATTTGCACCAGCGAGGAGGTGAGGAACACGCTCCCATGTGAGAGGTCATTATTACAATAGTTAAAAATAATGCTGAAAAAATGGTTTGATAACCAGACAGGTTAAAAATTGCACTCTGTTTTAAGTTTGGTGAAATGAATGGGTAAAGACTGGCACCCAGCAAATGTTAAATAGCAACCTCTAAGAAACGCCAAAGAATCACTTTCATGGAGGATCAAGAACCAGAGTTATTATCTGCTGACTATCCAGGAAAGCTGACAAAGTAAAAAAAAAAAAAAAAGCAATAATAGTGTTATGGGCTGAACTGTGCCTCCCCAAAAGTCCTATGTTGAAGCCCTGATCCCCAATACCTAAGTACGCGACTGTATCTGGAGTCTTTAAAGAAGTAATTAACTTAAAATAAGGCCATTATTAGGCTGGCACTAATCCAATACGACCGGTACCCTTATAAGAGGAGGCTACTAGGACACATGGAGAAACACCAGGGATGCACGCACACAGAGGGAAGGCCACGAGGCACGAGGCAGCGCGAGGGCCGCCATCTGAGCCAATGGGGCCTCAGAAGAAACCAAACGTGCTGACAACTTGATGTCGGACTTCCAGCCTCTGGGACTATGAGAAAGTAAATTTTGGTTGTTTAAGCCACCTAGTCTGGATATTTTATTACGACAACCTGAGCAGACTAATATAAACAGTTATGATGCTTGGACATTAAGAGGAAGGCGAGGGAAGCAAATAAGGCCACCAGAGATTCATCCACTCAACCAACATGTATTGTAGATGTTTGGCAATGTGCTAGGTTCTGAGTCTACAAGGATGAAAAGCTAAGCTCTTGCCTTCAGTGAACTCACAGTCTACTTGAGGACAAAATTCTAACATAGTACGGATATGCTGTAAGAGAAATATTCCCCTGGTGCTTTGGAAACACAGAAGAGGGGTTTCTCAGCCAGCCATGAAAGGGGTGCACAAAGCTTCAAGAAAGACGTGATGTGATGTCTGGGCTAAGTGCTTTCAAAAAACCAAATCAAAGACACCAAAAAAATCCACCACTTTCTTCCAATTATTTGACTAGGACTATATTTTTGAACTGGAGAAAATAAGTATTATTGAAGAAGAGGATGTTTGCTGTGAGCGATGTGAGGTTTTCTTCTGGTCATGTTCCATTAAGGTAGAGGACTGCAGCGCAGCTATCTTTCTGGGCCAGAGAGAGCGATTTAGCAGCAGCTCACACAGCGGTGGTCATCCAGCCAGGGTGCCGTTGGGCTCTGCCCTCCGAGAATAGTGCCAGTGAGAAGAGAAGAAGAATTTAACAGAACTCCAGAGAAGACAAGTAGAGAAGAGGCAAGCAGAAGTGAGAAGCTGAGAAACGGGAGACGGAGGCGCAGGAGGCAAGACAGGACCAGGGAAGGGGGCAACGTCAAGAATGAAAGGGAGTAGCCCCCCACGTCACATGCTGCCAAGACAGCAGGTGGCAACTCAAAAAATGCCACTGGACTTAACCAAAGGCCACTGATGGCCTCTGGGAAAACAGCTTGATTAGTGGATCACTGTGTTCAGCTGGGAGGATATTCATGAAAACCCAAGGAAATAAAAGGTGCCTGAGTCACCTTCTGGGATTGGGAAGAGGGGGAGAGTCAGATGACACAGGGGCAGTGGCAGCGATAATGGTGGGGGGCTCTCATTCTGTTCTTCCAGTTTCTGGGAGCTGCGTGAACACAGAGTGGGAAGGACAGAAGTGACGCAAAGGAGAAAAATGGCATTTATTTATTTTTATTATTGTTTTAGAGAGAGAAAGTGTGAGCAGGGAGAGCGGGGAGGGAAGAGAGAGAAGCAGATACCCTGCTGAGCACAGAGCCTGTCCCGGGGCTCCCTCTCACCACCCTGAGATCATGACCTGAGCCAAGAGTCAGACACTTAACCGAAAAAAAAAATGGCATTTATTGACTACATGAAAAACACCACCGACATTTACACAGCCCTTTAGGTTTTAGAGATTCATCCATATATCCTCTCATTTAACCTCAACAACTACTCTTAGAGAAGAGCAGAGGCAGCTGTTTTACACATGAAGAAATTAAAATCTAGAGGAAAGATAACCAAAATAATCTACCTGAACATCACACGGCAGATAAAGGTAGAAGCAGGACTTCATCCCGAGCCGTGACCCAGTACCTCCAAATGCTTACCCAGCACTTTCACAGAATGAAGCGCTCGTGGCTCTGGGCTGGGTCTCAGCTTCCTCCTATGACTCGTGGGCATAAGAACAGCCTATACCTCACACTGTTGAGAAATGTAAAGCACTTCAAGGGGCTGGCTCACCGTAAGTGCTCAATAAATGTGAATCACTATTAGCTTACATTCAAGGAGCGTAACATGTACGCCAACCATACACACTGGGTATCCATTCTTGGTGCCTATGAATAGCTATCCAAACCAGAAATCTAGGTATCAGGCTAGAATCCTCTGTCTCCCTAGGCCGCTGCTCAATCAGGCAATGAGTCTAAGCCCATGCTTTTCAACCTTCGTGTCATCATTATCGCCTTAAACCTTTTCAGACAGGTTTTCCCTAACTGCATCCCTCCCATGAAATTTTAAGAGCATGGATAACTGCTTATCTGTTTATGTACTGTGGCCCTTTTGAATCCTAATAGCTGAGGTTTTTTTACACCATCCCCCACAACCAGTTTTTGCCCCCTTGGGACCATATCCCCCGCAGGCAGAACACGTCCTCCTAAATCTCTCTAAACCCATTCCCCTCTTCTCTATCCTCAATGCCAGTGCCTTTTCTTCACAATTTTTCACCTAGATTGTTCCAAGAGCTTCCTCACTGGGCTCCCTGCCCCTATTTCTGCCCGCTTCCCATCCATATGCCACCGGAGTAGGCTTTCTAAATGCAAGTCTGTTCATGTCGGTCCCTTTCTCCAATGAGATCAGTTGTGCTCCATCACAGATTGGACCTTTACACTGCACTCAAGGCCCCTGCTGAGCAGTCCTGGGCCTGAGCTCCCAGCCTTGGCTGCCACCACCCCACCCCACCCCCAGGCACTAGGTGCACACAATGTACAGCCATCGCCTCCATGGCCTGGCACTTTGTTACCTCTGCCTAGGATGCCCTTCCCCTCTGCCTTCCTAGTGAACTCCTACTTACCCTTCAACACTCAGACATAAGGTATGGTATGCACATTCTCTAAAGCCTCCCCCAATTCCATCTTACTGCAGGCTGGGTGAAGCCACCCTGTCCCTTGCACATACCTCTCTGTCACAACTCTTCAGCTACCTCTAATGATAATAATGACAACCAACATTCACTGAATGTTTAATAGATGCCAGGCTCTATTCTAAGCTCTTTACATGTATCATCTCATTTATTTGGAGCAACTTGAGGGCCGGTATTATACTTTATTAATTTCCGTACCTAAATCCCAGCAACAGTAGAAATTCAATAAATGCTTGATGAAATAATGCAGGAAGCAAAGTTTTGGAGTTTCTCATATCTGCTCTTTCCCCTGACTTACACAGCCCCTCCTACAACGGTTTATGGTCTTTTTACTCTGGTAATAAGGAGAAGGATGAGATATGATTAGTCCACCAAAGGTTTTAAAAGTTTCTTTGAAATACACTCCATGATTTAGTGAAAAAAAAAAAAAGTCATTAGGACTGTCTTTCCAAGTGCAAGGGGGAAAAAAATCTAATCTACTATCCAGAACACTCACATATTTACAAATCTAGTCAATTTGAGGGATATAAATAGATCTTAAAATGCCACAGGCAAAGGCTTAATCACTATAGTGGAACAGCTTGGGAAAAACAAAGAAGAGAAAAGATTTAGAAACATAATATTTAAAAGCATACAAACAGGAGACTTAGAAAAAAAAATCAGGTTATATAATATCCTAGTGAAACACTTTGAAATAGAATACTAATAGAAAGATAAACAGAAAAATACTTTAAACAACAGAGTGAAAAATATTCCTCTTAGCTCCTTAAGAGTAACTGGAGAAGGTCATTTAAGTCCAATCCACCCCACCCCAACCCCCTGCTAACTGAAATGAAACAACTAGGGGCTATAGCCTTAATAATTTGAAAAGACTACTTCAAGTTGATTCAGAAAGTTTTACTCTCAAAGGAAAATGTGTGTGTGTGTTTATATATATGTATTTTATATTTTTTTACACACACACATACAACCTTCTGGAATTTTATCCTTTATTCAACATTACATGACAAATTCCAGATTTAAGAGTTGGT